>NW_019392714.1:277021-515115 GCF_000648675.2 Cimex lectularius | reverse complement strand
ATATATATATTTCTATATATATATATATATATATATATAAAGTTATGTGCAAGATTTAGACGAAAGACTTGTTGAAAAAGAATCTTTATTGCCAAATAACACACAATGGTTACCGAGAATAACTTTCCTATTCACGATACAGATTATTCTATAACAATTAAATATTCGGATCTTTACTGTCCGTTAACTGTCCTGTAACTACTACGAATAGCAAGCTTATCTAAAGGGAATAATTGAAAGGAGGGGCAATTGTTGAGTCCACACATTCCTAAGTACTGAGATAAGTATTGTTTAAAGGAAGTCCCGTTATTAAAACGGAGACGTAACTCCTCCACCCCTAGATGAAACATTCGGAGAATGTTGGTTTTCGGAGGCGACAGCTGCTGGAAGTTGCTGTCGTGCGAAGATATACCGGGTGATTTCATACCCAGATAGTGGTGGAATGAGTCCATACAGGAGGATATATATCGATGTAGTGTTGATCGGTTTTGCAATAGCTGGAGACAAATGTTGACTTTCTAGTCGGTTCAATTTGACATGCTTTACATTGACCGTAAATCGTGGCTGTTGTTCCTCTTTCAAACTAAGTTTAACTTCGTTGAGGAACTTTGGATGTTCACAAGTATGTGAAGAATGAAGAAGCTGTTTATTTCGAAATGTTACATTACTTGATGTAGTATTTATTAAGAATATTCCGTGAAGACTTCTAGATATTGTGTCCCCATGTTTCGTTATTGTGACGATTTCTTCTTTGGGAAAGCTGGCTAAATATTGATTTAGTTCAGCTATCCAGGTTACATAGCTGTCGTCTAAATTGATGCTACTCTATTGGCAGGATGTTGTGTCTCCTGTTAATACGATTTCTTTCTCGCAGTTGTTCTCTTCATGATTAATCAATTGCGTTAAGCATACAGATATTGATTGAAATGTTTTACAATTATTGTCTAAAGGTTCAATATTTAGTTTATTTGAATTCACTCTTGGTTTCAGTAAATATTTTACATTTGGAACAATTGTTACAAAATTAGAGTTACGTGTTGTTGGTACTGGAATTAGTTTATATAAATCATACATTTGTTTTCTTACTAAGGGTAATTGTAAAAGATAAACAATTTGATTGTTTACAATTTTACATTGTACACTAATTAAATTTTCAAATTCAAATTCAGTTATGTGCGAGATTTAGACGAAAGACTTTTTAAAAAAGAATCTTTATTGCTAAATAACACACAATGGTTACAGAGAATAACTTTCCTATTCACGGTACAGATTATTCTGTAACAATTAAATATACGGATCTTTACTGTCCGTTAACTGTCCTGTAACTAACTATGAATAGCAAGCTTATCTAAAGGGAACAATTGAAAGAAGGGGCAATTGTTGAGTCCACACATTCCTAAGTACCGAGATAAGTATTGTTTAAAGGAAGTCTCGTTATTAAAACGGAGACGTAACTTATATATTNTATATATATATATATGTTATATGCTTGCATATTATTAATTAAAAATTAATAATAAAATAAGAATTAACATATAATATGCAAGCATATAACATATATATATATTATATGCTTGCATATTATATGTTAATTCTTATTTTATTATTAATTTTTAATTACCTACATTCTAAATGCACGACAATACGATTATGTATGCTAATGATATATTCAATAAGGAGATTCTGATTGTTGGCAACAATTATTAAATTATTTCGATCCTCCTATCTTACTTTATCTATTAGTATGATAATTAATTCAACGTTTGAATAATGTATGTTCGTGCCGAGATCATTGAAGAGAAGAGCCGAGGAGCGGAGGTCCTCTCGAGAAGAAAATTAATTTACGGGCAATTAGAAGGTAAGAATTTTGACGGGGCAGTTTTTCCTCCATCGGAACAACCTTAAATCCTGTTTTTTGTGATTTTTTTTAACGAACCTTCCATGAAAATAAAAAAAAGTGTTGATTTGCTTTAAAAAGTCGTAAAGCTTCTTGGCCTTATTGTCGAGTTGTTCGCTTTTCATTAAGCTGTTTAACAAAACAATAAAATGTAAAGAGAAACACGAAATAAATTTCCTGTGTTGGTTAAAACTTTACATTAAGTTGTTGTCCAACTTCCTTTCGAAATAAGAGGAAATTGCAGGAAAGTGGACATGTGAAGGTATAATATTATTTTCTTTGCTCTCTTGACTTCAGTAGAATGCAACCAACGGATTTGCTAAGTACAGGACTTGTACTGGGAGTTGTATGTCACTTGTTTAAAACGTAACTTTTAGTTATTTCTTCGCTAACTCAATTTACAAACAATTATTTCAGTAAAATATTAAACTTTAAAACTTTGGGGGAGTTGATTTTCTCCCAGCTTCCTAGCTCATTAATACCCAATTTAAAAAAGCTTTCCTATGGTCCCATCCTAATGAATAATAATGAACCTCAACATTTTTTTTTTGTCAAATGAAAATTTATTTTGATTATAATTTATCTCAAGCGATTCCTATCTTAACACAGGTAAAATAAAAGACTTTATAAAGAAATTTACCTGTCTTAGCTAACAAATGGTAGGATTTAATCAAAGCGTCTTGTGCACAATTTAATGAGATAAGTTGAGCTGAAATGAACTGATCCTAGGAACAAGTGATGAAGAAAGATAGCAAAGTAGCATTGTTCCTCAGCTCCAGTAACAAGTTCTGCGATGAACGGATCTACCGTGAAACGGAGATTCCTCGGTTTTATGAGGGACAGATTTGTGTGCGTTGACGCGGACGGATGGGCGAGAGGGAGTGTGGCACAGGACGAAATACAATACAAACTGGCACAATCTGTGCACCGGTTTTTACGTTCACGGGTACTGAACACAGATGGTCTCACATAGCTACATGTTCGCAATTATATTCATCCGATACGAATACCGTTCCTCGATTTACAACTGATTTTCCCATTTTGTTTATACTTTATTTCATTTGGCCTTTTAACAGTTTTTAATGAAAGTACTTACTGATGATGATGTTATACTAAACATAGTTATACAAAGTTCTCTGTGTTCTTGTTTAACAACTTCTGATCATATACTACATAATTATTGTTATGATTAATTTTTGAGCAATGGTTCAGTCAACCTGTGTGAAACTACTTTAGTTTTAACAAAATTAATGTACTGTGCCTTGCCTCTGTCTGTCTTTCTCACTCTCTCACCTTCTCTTTCCTCGCAGCTAATTAACCGAAAAAAGCTTACAAATATCTCAAGTGCTACTATTGGCAATATAATGAACTGGCACAACTTTGAAATTTGATTGAATTTGAAAACAGTAATAATTACCTCGGTTTAACATTAAATAATATGGAACCACAAATTGATAAAGCACTTAATAAAATACACAATAAGATGTACGCTATAAAAATTATTACCTATAAAAACCTAATTTCACCTTATATTCTTTAATAATGACTTTGAAATGTAGTAGTCATGTATGATCTCAACTATATATTACAGAATACATTTCAAAAAGCATAAAATACGTGCATCCGTTATATCCTTAGCCTAAAATATTATTCTACTATCTATCATAAATAAAAATGTTAAAAATGAACGACTTACAATTCTATTCCATAGCAAACTTTTTGTACAAACTAAAAGTCCTTCATACATGTTTGATAATTTTAAATTTTACTGAAATATCCGTAACATTCATACCGGAACAGCGACTCACTTAATTCATCCACGAAAACACAGAACAAAAATTCTTAACAATTCATTTAAAATACAATCTACAAAAATCTTAACTCAATGCCGAAAAATAAAGTACAAATACAAAGCACAACATCATTGAAAGTAAGAAGTATTAAGTATAAATTAAGTATAAAATTATTAAGTAAATGTTTTTGAATATAATATTTCAAATTAGCATTTCCCTTACTTAATGTTTACATATTTAACTTCACATTATATACTTTTACATTAAGTTGTAAAGCATCACTAATCATTTTATTAGTATTTTATTCATTTTTAAACCGTAAAATTATGTTCCTACACTGGAAGGTTCCTAATAGCTGTGTGTAAAAACTTAACTTATAAGTTTAACTTACTCTCAGTTTAATCATTTACTTTATTGTTGATTTCAAATCTAATGCGAGTATAAAACAAATTGTTATTGTAATTTATCGATTAAGAACGTTAATCTCTCTTTCTCTCTCACTCCCTCTCTCTCACTCTCTCTCTCTCACACACTCTCTCTCTCTCTCTCTCTCTTTCTCTCTCTCTTTCTCTCTCTCTCTCTCACTCTCTCTCTCTCACACACACACACACACATACTCACTCACTCACTCAATCACTAACTCACTCACTTACACACACACACACACACACACACACACACACACACACACACACACACACACACACACACACACACACACACACTCAAATTAATTGATATAAATAAAGAAGGTATATACAGGGTGAAATGTCCTCATCTACATCAAATCACTAATTGTCTTCCCTCTTTCTTCGAGGAAGTGGTTGTCGTTGGAACGTGCGATCTGCTGGAACGTCTCAATGTGGTAAACGAGCTTGGTATTCTCCCCTTGCAGAAGTAGCATTACCGTTGCAGTAACCGTAAATGAAATGCATATCAGCAAGATGTGCATTAGGAAACAAGGACATAATTTACATCACCAACCTGAGGAAGCTGTCAGCTGATAACATAAAGCAAACTTATTGAATTTAACTTAAAGAATTGACACGAAACTCAAGAGCCAGATGGATTTCCTGGAAAAATTGAACGTGCCCCCTTCATCGACACCAGTTTTTTTCAACAAAATGCAAAATCTTTTTGCCTTCCAGAAGCGCATTCCAAAAAGGTTGGTGTACCGCTGGAAGCTAATTGAATGGAAAACTTTTGAGGGAATTTGCAAAGCTCGAGGGGTTTATAGTTATTAACCGTTATTTTAAAAAAATTCAAATTTCAACATTTTTGGTTTTTTCTGAATTTTTCACCAATTCTGCAATGTAAATAGGTTTTCTTACAGCAAATACGTTCCTTTAGGTGGCGCCAACCAGATTTTTCTATAGTCAGTAATTCTGAAGTTTATAAGCAATTTAGTAGACTTAAGTCGAAAAATTAAAAAACACCCAAAACATGAAATAACTTCTTTACCGTTGAGATTTGGACAGAGGTTTATAGGAAGTTTTTTGTTGCATACGGTGAGTAGAAACACTTGAAATTTTCGGCACTTATCGCCAGTCACCCTGTATTTCCTATATTATCTCATCAATTGTGAAGACTACAAAAATTCATTGCAAACGATTCACGAAAATTATCGTGATAGTTGCTGACACCCAAGCTCTTTATTATATAAAAATATTTTTCTATTTCGGACCATAGAATAGACTTAATCGCAGAACAGCTAAAGCAAGTAACCTCGCGACTTTCGTTTTGACCAATTTTCAAATTTTTGAAATAGATTTTCATGTGTTTCGGCCTTAAAAATATATCATTTAATTAATCATCGTCCATGTATCCAAGTAATCCACAATTTCACACATGTATAAAAGCAGTTGGAGAAATGATCTAATTTGTTGTGCATAAAACAACACATAAAATCTTTAATATTTTGTGCATTTAATATTTCATTACTGCAAACTTCGAAATAAAACTGTATACGTTTTTCTCTCGCTTCAATGCAAAATACGAAGTTTATCAGTTGAAATTTCAAACTCATTAAACACTATCATCACAGCCGTTAAAAAGGGAAACTGAATTAATATCCCGGTATCTATTCGGTTAAGGAGTTATTAAGAGAAATAATGGTTGGCCAAGTGAATGTTAATTGAGATCCTGTCCCTAATAGGAATCGGCATGAATAATTACAATGGGATATTGAACTGTCTGAATTATGTAACCACCGTTCCTCGGAGAGACGTCAAGAAGCATTCATTCCTCAGTGATTGATTGTCGAATCCCCATCACAGACTGATTGTGTTCGAGGATGCATCTAGCCGAGGCTCAGGAGGATTAACTTGGTTTTAAGTCGACCAGATTCTTACTGGAACCGTTTTAGAATTGATGGATTTCGGTGGCCGGGGAATGTTTGTCACGCTGCAATACAAAGGAAATGTTAACTTCTCTAATTTCGTGGTCCGCTTGACCAATTAATATATTACAATTAATTTAGGTTTTCTCTCAACTGAAAACCTTAATTAATTGGAAATATTAATGTAAACCTTTTTTCAAAATGGTTGATATAAGATTAAAAAAAAAAGATTTACATTAAAACAATTATACACCATTAGTTTCTTTTTATTGTTTGAAGTGTCTTTCGTTATTGGCAGCATGGTATCAATTGAGGTAATACGACAAATTTTAGCCTACTTTGTTTATATTTTAAGCAACAGAAGTGGATGCATGTTTTTTATTTTTGTGTTTAATGCATGACATATCCAAAAATTGCCTTAGTGCAACTTCCAACAGGTTTTTCTCAAAATCGCTATTGAACCGTGTCAAAACTAATCTAGAAGCAAATCAATCGATAGAGCAGGCAGGCTTCAGTAAACGCTACTCGGCAATCGGCCATAGTTAAGTCATTAGCCATGGAAAAGGACAGCCGAATCAATTTACGCTGTACATAGCATACGTTGACTATGAAAACGCTTTTGAATGATTTTTACATAAATTCTTATACTCTTCAATGAAAATACAGAAAGTAGAAACTAATTGTATTAAAATAATACTGGAATTATAATGTGACACCGAATTAAGGATAAGAATGGATAAGAGTATATAAGTACTTCCAAACAAAAAGAGGTGTCAGACAACGCGACCCGCTTTCTTCAACATTATTTAGCTGTGCCCTTGAGCAAATCTTCAATCTCTGGAGTCGGGTTACACTCCCGATTATGAAATTTATGTAAACGTAAGGAGATTTAAGATTTTCTGACGATCTGGTCCTTCTTGCAGAAACTCAGGTGAAATTAAGAGAAATGCTTCAAACCTTAAACAGGGAGAGTCAAAAGTCAGGTTTGAAAATCAACAAAACAAAAACACTTGTTATGAAAAATTGAAAAAAAAGAAAACATAACATTGGAAAGAAAGAAATTACGGTACGACGAAACTACCTATCTTGGACGATTGACCAGCTTCTCAGAAAAATAGAGAAAATTATCCATGTCCTGGATTAAGTACTGGAGCCTTAAATATCATAAAATAACGAAAATATACTTCCAGACAAGCTGGGGAAAATCATAAATGTGTCACTCCGACTAATAGATAGCTGGAAGTTAACAGAAAGAATTATGGAAAAAATGTCGTCAGTTATAAATTGAAGGAGCTGAGGAGGCACTGGAGAATTGACCCTGCATTACCGACGTACGCCCCGGACGAACGTCATTCGACCTCAAAAGACCATCAAATCGTCGAAATGGAAACGGGCGGGACATGAAATGCGTCTTGCAGAGGAAGATTTACGAACTGGACACCGTTTATTTCAAATCGAACAAGGAGGCCAAGAAGGCGATAGGAAGACAACATCCAAAAAAATATATATATTCACAGAGCCCTCATAGCGAAAACAACGTGGCAATAAGGAGTTATGGAGAAGCAAGGGAGAGGCCAATTATTCAACAATTATATACATTTTTAAAAAACAAAAATTTTCTTTTTTTATGTAGCTTAATGAAACTAATAAAGGCTATATTTATTTATATATAAAAATTATTTTAAACAAGGTCTGTGAGTACAATTTAAAGCCTGAAATCGCTACATTGTTGTGTTTTGTTACATCTCAATTTACTTTGACTTTATTTTAATTGAAACAAACTTTTAGTTTACTCTTTTGACTGGACTCGAACTTTTCGTAGATTCCCTTATGTGTATAAACGATATGCTTCATTACGTCTTAGTAGTCGTTGTTTTAATTAATTGTTCATTGACCCCGTTCCATTATCCTTCTTATTATTAACCGTGTAAAGTCCTTTTATTTAAAAAGTTTACAAGTGTGATTGTAACAATCCGTGCTAGGATAATATTCGGTTATCAGAACTTGTTTCTCGAGAAATTTTTATTTTTGCCGTTCGAGCGAAAGTTTCTCTTTTAAAATGAGCAGGGATTCGTTACTCTGAACCCCAGTTGGATTATTAAGGAATACTTTCGGCCCCCAATAGACGTGAGAAGAATTATAGCCCAGGGTTTCACACTTCAGAATGGATATAAAAAAATGAAGGAAGGGGGTGGTTTCTCAAGAACTTTTTTCACGGTTTTCCTTTCTCCCCTCTGATGAAAACTTGAGAATCCACTTATGTACTATGAAAAAAAAGCACAGCATGGCGATAACCCAAACATCAATAACATCTCTTTCATAAAAATAAATCGGGCGTTTTATTAAAATATCTTTTTACAAACATAATTAGGTATGGATATCATATTTATTCTCTTTTTAAACAATCGTTCGATAATCCTATTTACAATTCTGTACAATCCCAAATCGAGTGAAAAGTTGGCCCTTTATTACAGCAAATAAGAGGCGACAAAGCGACTGCGGAGATATTAGCCGGTCTATACGTGAACCAGGTGGTTGGACTCGTGTTGGGACTCCCTCCTAGGATATTTAACAAAGACAACCTGCTTCCCTTTCAACTCTGAACGGGTTATTAAATTAGAAAGTGGCAAAGGGTGGCGTAGGCAGGATTAATTATCCCTCCAGAGACGCCTTTTCAAAATTAAGACCGAACACTTGAGTTCACGTCTCAATAGCACGGACACTTTTTTTATTGTTTGTTTTAATTAGTTCTACTATTCAACGCATACGTAATTACTTTATTTTTTCATTTATTTGTATTTATTTATTTAAAGAAAGAAAGAAAATAAATTTATTCTAGGGCTTTGGGCCACTGAATTACGAAAAAATACAAAATTACAAGATTTTAACGCAACTCGTGTCAAAATGAGTGTACAAATTAAGATTTAAATGTAATAAAAATAAATAAGAAGGGATAATGTTGATTGACCATTGATTTGAAAATACAGACAAAAATTGTTTATTTTTCTGTATTTTCAATTCAGCACCGTATCCTTGTCACCTTCACTTGAATTTAGTTCGTGCAGTAAAAGACACAAATATAGAAAAATTAATTATTGTAATAAAAATTCATATAACAAGTGGCTGGTCAATCAATTTATATTGAAGTTAAAAAATTATTTAAATAATTTGTTTTCTTAGCTTAATTCATGTGAACATCTCACTTTACAAGTTTAAGAGCCAAATATTGTTATGTACATTATATTACTAAAGATCAAATAATTGTTTAATTACACATAAATGGTTCAATTTCACTACATTAGTACCAACTTATTGCTTTTAGAAGTTCCAAAGTGCTGTATTATTAACAGTTCTATCAAAAAATAAGATTTAAAAATTGTAAACATTTAGAAGTTAATACATCAAAAAGTTATATATGTACCACCATAGCAAAAATATAGGATTGGATCTGGATTTACATGAGCTCAAATCTGAACACATATACAGAGTTGAGTTTATCACTTCTCGTAGTCGACCGACAATTCCAGCGTTTTGTAATTTACAATAAATTACCCGCAGGGCTCAAAACTATCAATAAGTCAGAATACCCACCCCGGCTATTGGCAGTCCTTAGGCAGACCTCCCTTGGTCGGGGGTTGGGCTCCGGGTGCTGTCAACAAAGTCAAATTAGTACCATTTTACAACAATCAACTCATGCAGTTCCGCGATCCAAACCCATTTACTCCCTCTTACTTATTCTTAAATACATTCTTTCTGATTTGATTACCATTCATTCAATTAGGGTGGTGGAATACTCGATATTCCTCCATTACCCTTATCATCTGTTATATAATTAACCTAGTTGAGGGTCATGAGTCTCAATATTCCGCCATCGACCTTTTCACACTACACATTCACACCAATAAATATATTCATTTACAACACAAACTAGTGACATAAAACTATCACTAAAAGAACCCTGTTTCCTCCAAAAATCGGAAAAGAGGACCCATTCACATTCCCGCTAATAAATACATTCATTATCAACAAACACACACACACACACACACACACACACACTCACTAGAAGACACAAAACAATACTTATATCAGTACTATATCCAATAAAACAACCCTGTTTCCTTTGCAAATCGGAGCAAGAGACCCAAATAATCGCTGCCATTCTCACACACAATTCTCATAACGGGTGGAATTCCTACGCGTTCGCTGTATCATTGGGGACACATCGAACCTGCCTCTGGACTCGAAATTCACCCACCCTGGGTGTCGGCAGTCTGGGGGCAGACCTCGGTCTTATCAGTCCAGCCACCAAGGTTATGCTCCGGGGGGAGGGAGCGGTGTTGACAACAGTTAGGTCAATTCAGTACCCCACGCACACAGTTCCAAACCCATTGGTTCATTCTATAATACATTCACTCCTATTTACATACCATTCATTCAATAAAATTAGTGTGATGGAGTTCTCAATATTGTTCCGTGTCACCCTTTACACATACTATACAACTAGCCTAATGTAGGTGGATGGGGTTCGATATTCCGCCAACGACCCTCTCACATCAGACATTTACGCTAATAAATACGCTAATAGTTTTTTCGAACCCAACGGTTAATTAATGAATTAACACAAAACGCCTTGTTTTTTATCTTTGTAACTAATTGCGGTGATTAATAATGTCAAAATGTACTAAAGGAGAATGTTTAAAATTTGTTAAGTTTGAATAATTTGTTAATAATATTAATAAAACAGACTGTGGCGTTCGTAAAAGCACTTGACTGGTATTATTGAAGATCATTTATTAAAAATATTAAATATTCATTCATTTAAATAATTATTAACGACCATATATTTTTACTTTAGATTACTTTACTACTTTTATTGAATCAATCAAACTGTAGTTAAAATAAATTTATTGTAATGAGTTCGTTTAAACAAAGGATAACGACCTTTTTTAATATTGTCGAACTTATATATTAAACTTCAGATAGGCAGAAAACAAGTTAAATTCACAAATTTACTGTGAACTTTGAAGATATATTAAAACCTTCACACGTCAGTAGAGCTTAAAAAGAAAAGTAATGTCATGTTTCACACAATTTACCAACCTTTAAAATTTTAACTTGATGAAACGTGATTTCCTCTTTGAGCCGTAAAATTTCATTTGGTACAAGAACAAGAAGTGAATTAAAACTTTGAGTTTATTTAGCGAGCTCTATATAAAGTGTAATTAAAGAAAATTACTTTCATTAATAATTTTACTTAAGAATATATTTTCTATTTAGTGATCTTTCCTATAAAATTTGATGATCTAATTATAAACTTGGTGGATTTAAACTTGTTCCCTTTTACCGAGGTCATTGTTTTAATAATTTATTGAGACTGTATGTTATATTGTTACATTACTAATCCACGGCCAAGTCGTTAACATTTATCTTATACTCAATTAGTAAATATTATTTTGTATTTAAACAATGTGAATTGGTGGTATCATATCATCCTTATCATATTTTTAATAGTTACAGATATACAGATAACTTTCATTCCGCAGCCTATCGCAGGAAACTCAAAAATGATGAATTCGTTTTTACATTTATTAAATAATAAAAGAGAGCTCATGGAATTTTATTAAATTGGCAAATAACGCTAATTCGAATGATAACGATGCATCCATCTTGGCCAATAAAACAGCTAGTAACTTCCCACGCAAATTATAACTACCGTTTGTAGTTATTTTATATTACTCAAATGCAATTAAGCCATTATGAATTTTGACTATTTGTAAGCTAAACAGTTGTAGTTTTTTAAGCCACAAAAGGATTTCCGTCAAAATAACGGAACTTTGCAAATCGCCTGTAATTTTTTTACAGCGGTTATTGTTGTTTTCCCCATGAGAGGTCAAATATTTCATTGTCTATAAACTTTTGGCATAAAACATATTTATCACTTGACACTTGGTTTAACCTTAGAAATAGGATAACTGTAGCCTTCAGATAATGTCCTCGGGTCAATAAAAAATATGACGCTAGCTTCTTTATGACCTAACATATTTAGAAAACAGTCGATTCAAACGGTATTAAAAATTAAAATCATTTAGTTTTTTGATCATTTAGAAAACTTGATATTACATCGAGTTTAATCGACCGTAGGATAGCAAAACAATTTTTTCTTTAGTAAGTTTATTTATTTGTGACTTTTTTAATCGAGACAATTTTTTATGACGAACTTCTGGGACTGCATATCACCAGATAGGAGAACTAAAGATCTATATGGACAAAGTTGGTCAACAATAATCCGTAACTATGTAGTTACAAGTTTGGTAAATATAATGGTGTTAAGTAACTTAGTTATCCGCTTAATACGCAAGTTTGCACATTCTAGACAATCCCGACTTTGTCAATAGTTGAACTGGAGTGTATCATTTCTGAAATATTAATTTTTGTCCTTAACTCTATGTAAAATTACACAATCGATTAGTTGATCACATCGGCATCTTTGCCTTAAGATAACGACACTTTCGTAACAGAACAATCATTTTTTTTCCTCTGGATACCGAAAAGGTAATTAACGAGGGCAAAGTAAAACTGACCCCGTATTGTATGGGGTCGTTGGTTCACCGCTAAGAGAAGGGTCGACTTTAATAAAAGTGTTATGAGAAAACTTGGCCGCTAATGAGAAGAACTGATGCACATCAAAACCTCACTGCGGACCTTTTATTAGTTCACAAAAGTTATAACTTCTTTCAAACCTTTTTTTTATATTGTATGATTTTGTCGCTAAATTATATTTTTATTTAATTATTGTTTACAGAATAAATGATATCTTCTTAATTTTGTCATCAATTATAATTTCGGAAAATTAAATAAAATATCTCTTATCACTAATGCCAAGGACTAGTTAACTTGTGTAAAGATGCGATGACAAAAAAAAGTTGTTACCTCCACTTAAGACATCTACTTTGTAAATGTAATGATAAATATGTATTATAAAAAAAATTTAATATAAGTTTAAACAAAAAAGTAATTTTTCCTACTATTGTAACTAGTAACTCTTAAAAATTGAATATAATTACTTTTTTCTCTCCAAATAAAAGTAGTTCCTACCCACTCCTTATTACCAAACCCTAAAATCCTGACTAACCGACCGCTGCTTCAGAGTGAGGTACAGAAAGGAATTTTTGGAAACCAGACCTCTATAACGAAGCGTTCTATGTCCCATCCTTTATGCAGTTTATACTGATAACAAACCGACAACATCATCCTTACAATCTACGGACAAGATTGTAATTTTTTAGGCCAATACTGAAAAAGTAAGGCCAAAAAAAAATTGTAATTTTATTTCCTAACTCCAATCCCACCCAAGCCTCATCTAATATCCAGGAGCAACTTGAGCTCATTGAAGAATGGTGCAAAACGTTGAAGAATGAGCAGTATAAATGCGCCCGAATTAGGTACACGTCTAACAAACAACCTTACCCACGTCTATACGTTAACGGTAAAGAATTTCCGACATCTACACAAGTAAAATACTTATGGCCAGTAGAGTGACATGGAAATTTGGATTTGGACAACTACGAAGACTTATAGAACCGAAATCATACATGACGGGAAAAAACAAACGAACTGTGTACAAAACATTAGACAGACAGAGTGGGACTGTGTGGTACTACCAAGTAAGCAATTTAACATCCAATGAATCCACGCGTTCCAATCAAAAGTCATCAGACGAATTCTCCGAACTCCTTATTATGTCTCCAGCCTCACCATCTACAATGGCCTTAACATTATCTTCGTCAAAAATTTGATCCGTCCCTCTTCTTCAGGTTTCATTCCAATTTTTCAACCCATCCTAATCCTACTGCTCAAGCCCTCCCACCTCTTACCAACCCAAAAACCGTCCAACTCGCCTCAAACGACGATGGCCTCGTGATCTCTTCGCCTTCGAAAACTAAGTGCCAGAACTGGCTGGCTTCTTATAAGAAGCAAACAAGTCCTCCGGGTGCAGAACGTAGTGTTAGTGTTTTTCCCTGGATCTTATACCCTTAAGAACAATGTGTACATGATATAAATTAATATTTTTTCAAAAAATATTTTTGTAAATTGAAACAAAATGCTCAGCGCGTTTTCCTTTTTATTTTCCTCTTCTTTGCTAGTTTTCTAATTTCCTGTATGTTTCTTGTTTTTTTTAATGTTTGGTTGTCGGGTTGAAATATTAATTTACAAAGCAACTGCGTAAAATAAAACAATCACTAGGTCATTTCTAAAGTTTCCCCTTAATTGTCTTATAGGTAGAAACAAGAAGAAAAACAGCAATTTCTCAAATCGAAACTAATACCAAAGATCGGAGTTAACGTCGAAATTGATATGAACAATCAATCTTTCGGGATGATGAAGGAATCTGTCAGCTTTTATGGAATGCCAGTGCCTGCGTTTAACACAGATCACATCTCACATTAGATCCCACCATTCAGAGAAGGCATTATCGTCATTACTAAAAATGCGATTTCTCTCTATCAGGCAAATCACCCGTCAAAACGCTTCCATGTTTTGAAAGTACAATTTCCTTTCTTTTCCCGCTGTTTTTCTTTCTTATTCCCTGAGATCTTTTTTCGTCAAATTATTTCGTTTTATTATTAACGATATACATTTAAATAAGAGGGGTGAGAAAATATAACTTTTCATGCAGATAAGTCCAAGTAATCAGTAATATTTATATAGTTATATCTAAATTCTATACATGCATAGTTTACAGATATAAATGTAACATAAATAGATGTAAGGGGCACGGCAAACATTTTTAATTTTAAGAAAACACATTTGTCAACTATAGTAAAGCTCTCAGCCATCGTTCGACCGGATAATTTTGAATATGTAGTTCCTTCTGACCTGACTTGACAAAAATAATCAATTAAAAAATAATAAATTACGTAGAACGTATTTGTGGTTTATGACAGAAACGAGGTACGATCTCGAAAATTAATACGTAGAAAAATCATGTCTCATAAAGTTTGTCGGCTCTAAACATTTAATAAGGAAATGACCGATGCGTGGCCTTGAGGGACGGTAGCAGATCTTGATCCAATATCTCAGGGCAACACATATTTTTAATTGTATATAGATTTTTGTACTTTCATGTATGTAATGTGTGTTATTAATTTGAACGAATGTAATTATTTATGTGAATGGAGGGGTCTTTTCCCAATCACCCCAGGCGTACTCTGGGGTAGTGGGAATGAATGTGTGAATGGAGGCTCTTCTCCCCAATTACCCTAAAGAACATTACAATGGGGTGGTGTGAATGAATTGTGGTGTGAGCAGGTAATTTATTAGCGTGAATGGCAGGGCTTATCCCCAATTACCCCGAAGAATATCGAGTACTCTGAAGTTGTGTGAAAGCTAACCAGTGTACCCTGTTTTTATCTTGTCCCTGTGTATTATTGTTTATTAGTCGTGTTATTTTATCCACAATTGACGAAGCCCTCAAGTGCAGAGAAGCTAGCATTAGGATAAAGAAAGGAGAGAGTAGCAGCGCAAGGAAAAGATAAGACCAGAAATGGAACGCTAAAAAGGAAAGGGCTGGCGATGTCCAATGCACTTTGCCAATTCTTAAAAAATAGCATAAAACTATGAGATGTTATTTTTTTATATGTAGACGACTCTTATGCATAATTATGTTATTATAAATAAATCGACCTTTTAGCATACCAGCTCCATTTAAAAAAAAAATGTTGTTTGGTAGGAAGGATCTTGGTGTATAGTACATGTAACATATGGCTTTGAACGACTCTTTATCGCTTCAAAATCAAATCAAGAAAGGAATGAATTCTAAGTTTCTAGTAAATAAACAAATTAAAGTACAAATCAAACATTTACCTATTTTAAATCATGGTATTTACATAATTAATGATATTAACGGTATAATTTCCCAGAGAGAGTTCAAATCAGAGAAGAGAAGAAAGTCGTTAATAAAACATAATTATACAAATATTTTAATTGCATAATTTAAAACAAATGCATAAATAACTAGTCATTTCACAGTTTCTAGGTACAACCGTATTTGAAAGCACAACATTGGAAGGTCTGAAAAATTTAACAGTCGACCGGTTCATTTACCTTGGAACTTGGAGAAATAAAACATATAATTTGATGTTTTGTGGGTGATGAACATGTAGTTTGCTAGTTTCTTATCATTTCAATATATCTTAGCTGTTCTTGTCTGGTGCTAAAACAATATAGAATATATATAGACAAACCAGAAAGATCAAAAGCGACCAAACTAATTCACCAGGTTTAACAAGTGATACACTTGCTACCGACATGTTTTAATTTTATACAATTGATTGAAACAAGCAGTATTTGTTTGTCTTTTTTAGTTTCAAATGTATTGCAATATCAGTATACTTTATGTTGAACTTTGCTGGGTCTACATTCTTGCTCTCTCATTTTCCACTTCAGAAAGCGATCATTGTTGACCAGTTTAGCATAGGTTCATCCTCTCGGAGAACTATCAACATCAATAAAATTTATTCTCTATGCGTTTTCAGAAAAATGGGTCACGGAGAGTCCAATGCCGTTGAGTTCCGCACCGGCACCACCACTGACTCGGGAGACGCCGACCGTGCCAGCGACAAACTTCACAGCAAAGGAGTCGGCAGGGGTCGGCAACGGGACTACTCACCATCCTGGGAACGCAACCCGTAAATCAACGACGATCGACGACACGGACGAGTATTACTCCGCTTATCCGGATTATCCCGATCCCATTAACTCATCGGGTGAGAGAAATGTTTCTATTTGTGTGTGTGCGCGCGCGCGTATGTGTGACTGTGCGAGCGCTTCCCAACCTCGTGTTTTAGTTTTTGTCCAGAACTTTAAAGAACCGTCTGAAACGCCCTTAAGGCTTACAGAATATATCACTCTCATTCCATTAAGTTTTCCGATGCTTTTAACCATATTTTTTTCAAGCCCTAAATATACCAAACTCCTGAACGTTTTTATCTAAAAATACTTAAAAATTAAAGCCTTATGGTTAATAATAAACAGATTTGTGTATACGCTTAAATAATGTCTGATTAAATGTTGTTCGTTTGAATAATTAATTTAATTTATTTTCGTTTCGTGAATGTTAACTCCCGCAGCATATATGTCATTATTTTACAGTTCTGGCTTCTATCTTAAAAGTTTTTATATATTGTTTTAAATAACCTGGAAATTTTTAAGATAAGTGATTATTTTTTTTGTGTTTGTTTAACAAAAACATTGCCATGTAGGTTTTTTTTAAAGCAAATTCGTTACTTGTTTAAATATTTATTGTGCCTTTCAGAAATTTACACCCATCTTCAGTATCTACAGTTTTAACAGATATAAGTATAACAAAGGACATTAGCATTTTACTACATTTTATCTTTTTAAAAATTACTAAATCTTTTCATTATATAGTTGCTTTTAAAAATTTTAAATTCAACTATTTTTAAAAAGGTAAGCCTTATAAGTTATAACAAAATGTAAAATACTAATGTCCTTTGTTATACTTATGTATTTAAAAAAATATAGATGCTGATGTTGGGTGTGAATTCTCGATACGTCCAAATAAAAGTTTAAATAAGTAACGAATTTGTTTTTAATCACATGGAATTTTTGTTGTTTTAAACAAAAAGAAGAAAATATTTTTTATTTGACAATACTTTTTTTATTCAAATGTGTAACGCCAAAAAGATTTTGGTACAATTCTAGAACAGAAATCCTGAAAACGATTTATATGTTTATTTACAATCTAGAGAGGCAAAAATCACCAAAACCACCACAAAAAAATAAATTCAGAAAATAAGCATAATAAATACTTTACTTTTTGCCCAAAGATAATATGTTTTTGTAATGTATTTCAAGGAAAAAACATTCATTATTTATTTTAAGAGAAAATAATAAAACATAAAATAATAATATTTGTGATTCATTGCCTGGTAATATAAGTAGGTCCTGCATTCAGAAGTTTTTTTTATTTATTAAATTTTTATTGCATTCATTTTTTAATAGGTTTTTAAAGGTTGATAATAAACGTTTTTGTTGATAGTTTCCCTTCGATTTATGAAATAAAAAAATGATCTGCTACGTTTGAGAAATATGTTAACATTTTTGTGCAGTAAGAATAATTTATTAAAACGATTGGCGGATGCCGCAAACAAATAAAACAATTAATTGAAAAATGTTAATTGGTCAATCGGACCACGAACTGTAATGGAAATAAAACAATTTTAAATGCACAAAAAATTGTAATTTGGACCAACGTTTCCGGCCTTTATGGACCCTTTTTCAGGACGTTTTTTCCCTTGAAAATAAGCCCCTAAAGAACCAAAACGTTGGTCCAAATTACAATTTTTTGAGCATTTAAAATTTGTGTTTGAATAAAACTACTTTTAGTTCCAGCACTAAAAGAAGTTTTATTCAAACACAGATTGTCTATTATGGAGTTTCATAGCTTGGACTGTACTACTTTAGACAAAACATTTAAAATTGTTTTAAACAACCAGCAATCGCTCGTTTGTTTATAGCCCCAGCGATTAACATTGGATAAATTAAAAATTAAATCCAATCCGCTGGTTGAGTATAATTTATACACAGTTGTTGATATAAATAAATGAGGTCAGGAAAGAAAATAGTTGTAAAGAAATCAAGAATCATATTCATTCAGCTTTTAAATTTGTAAAACAGTAGTTGAAAACAGTCAAATGTTATTTTACACGTATACACGGCCAGGCGACATGGCCGTTTAAAAATTACGAAAGACATTGACATGACAACTTATCGACATTGTTTTAACATTTCTCCTATCTGTTCACCAACTTTATACAGCAGCAATTCCGTCCATCCTTTTAAGAACGGTGTTGTTTTGTACGTCTGTTATTTAGAATTCGGCGTGTTGTGTTGTTCAGCTAATTTCCCTTAAACAGATTTTTTCACAAGTTCATTAGTTTGTTTTATTTTCTTAAACGTAATAGTTGAAACCAATAAGTTTATTTATTAGGACAATATGTGTATAATAATATTTAATTCCGTATCGAACTGAAATCCAGTGATAAATCAGAAACACGCGGTTTGCCTTGTTTATCTTTTTCCCAAGGAGACGTGGGGTGACAGTGTCTCTTGGGGGTGGTTAAGGAAACCAGTGTCAGCCCTTTCCTCAGTTTCTCTCCCATTCTTGCCACAATAACCCTTCCTAGGCAGGATTTATTTGAATCTGGTCCCTTAGGTCGCCGAAGTATTCCTAGGCCGGTTCTACCGCAGGTAACCAGAAACATGATTAATAAAACCACGGTTACCGACCAAATGTTAACCTAAGAATTTAATTAAATTGTTAATAATTTCTTTTTACCGTGTTATGAATTTTGGAAATTTATCAAATACTCTGATAAGTATCGTTTCATTGACTCCATCCATCCCTGTTGTCTTTTTTGGAAGAAATTTTTTTACAGCTCTTCTGACTACCCCAAAAAATGCCGTTCTAAATAATATCTAATTTTATTCTTTCCTCGTCCTCTGGAAATAATTTGTTCATTGTGGTTGTGATGGAGTGAGTGTATGATTAAACAAATTCATTGTGAAATTTCATCATAGGGTCTGCGGGATGATGAACTTTTGTTTTTGTCACTTTTGTCGTTGATCATTTTGGCCTGACTATCTGGCCTGACAGCCCAAAACAATGAGGCAGACCAAGATGATAAAAAACCTACAAACAAGCCTTATGTTTCTCTAAAAAAGATTAGAATTATTTCTTATGCAGATAATTGTTGCAGGAAGCGTGCTTCCTGAGCCTGAAGTCAGCCCTCTGGAAAGCGAAGAACCAGTTCCGTTGCCAGACGACAGCCTCGCGGACACCGACCTCCACGACCATGACCTCATTGACAGCGTCATGTACATTTATTTTGGGGGTTCGAATAGAGACCGCGGCCCAGCAGGAAGACAGGTGACAGTCAATGTTTCCACTTCTACATCAACCGCTACTGCTCAGCCCCACAACGTTCAGGTCTCAGATTTAAAAAAATAAACCTGAATCTCCTAAATGCTTTCGCAAGGCCCCTTTATCAAGTATCATTTGCATTTCGTAAAATGACAGTTTTTTTTGTTTTTGTTTTTTTATCTAGGTCCTTATAGTCGGAGCGGTAATGGCGCTGGTCGCTCAGTTCCTGACTCTTGCAGGTGCCTTCAAAAGGCTCAAGACTGAAGACTCTGCTTTAGTCATCCTTCTAAATACAGAGCTAGCTCTCACGTGCAGCAATCTGCTCTTTATGCTCGGTGTGCAAGTAAGGCATTAATTATAAACAAAAAATAATTTTATTACTTTAAGTCATATCCAAACGGCGAAGTTTTGCTCTAAAGTTGTTCAATTCAAAAATGTATAAAACCTCCGAATCTGGTAATTTTTACTTTACTTTCTTATTTAATACATAAAAGATTAAATTTTCTAGCTCTGTAACTAATTTTCCCTGCCAAGACATTTTGTATTCAAAACAGTTTTAAAATGCGCATTTTAAATTGTTTTCCTGACTATCATCACAAAATCAAATTTACATTTCAATTGTAAGATTTCCTCTCTTGGGATCTACAAGGTGATGATCCTCGTAGTTTTAGTCACATGCACTTTTCAACATTTCGCCATCAACAGTGATCGAAAACGACCAAGCTGGTTGATTTTCACTTGTTGTAATTAAAATTCTTCATCGAAATCGTAGTATTTTATTGTATTATATAAATATAAATATTATGCAATATTAGTTGGGTAAGGCTAAATAAATTACATTGGGGCTTCTCACAGTGTGGTCCGCTGCGAATATCAATAAAAATTAATAATTACAAAAGCAAACGTAGAATAAATAAATCAAATTAAAAAATTAAAAAACATGAGTACTGAAAACGAAAGTTGTTTTATTTTTATTTATTCATTCTACGTTTATTTTTGCGCACGTAAGCAAAATAGACGTAGGTAATTGTGACGGACGGGAGTAGGCTGGTCGGTTGATCGGTTTCCTAGGAATTTTATTGTTTTTTTACTTGGGTTCGCAACAGCAGAGGTCATATAAATCCTCAGGGTGCCGGTGTTTTTGAAAAAAAGCTCATTTGTAAGTATGTATTCGAATGCAGGGCCGTTCAATTCGAACCCGGGACCTTTACCTTACAGTGATGAGCGCCGTATCAACGCTTAAACCGTTGCGACCACCGACGCCCCTAATTTTATTGTTGGTACTAGAGTCCTTTATTACCGGGGGAACTCCTGCTTTTGGAACACCCTGGATTTTTTCCAATATTGTATATAAAAAGCCGTTGTTTCTCGAAAATGTCATTTAAGCTCAAACTTCTCTCACGAGGGTACTACCCACTTGTGCCATTCTCATTGATCAGTTATTTACTCCAATTTGGATCGGTGGTTGAAATTAGGATCTCTGAGGAAGCATGTAGTTTCTCCATCACGTACACAGCCAGGAAAGAGCCGAATTGGAATATATAAGGCGAAAGGACGACCATAAGATGAGAACATTACTGACGATAAGCCAAATGAAAAGCAGTCTTCACATGAAGCATCTCTGCAGGATCCAGCACGCTCAAATTCTCTCAAGTCTCCGAATAGGTTCAGGTCAAACAGTCCGTAGAAGCGGAATATATAAAAAGCGTAAGTACTTAGATTTGGAATTTATAGAGGTTGACAAGGGTAAAGCTCAGTGTGTGATTTGCGCAAAAGTTCTTCCAAACAGTTCACTGGTTCCAGTTAAATTGCGTCGACATTTTGAGGGTACACACCCTGAACGCCGGGAGAAACAGACTGATTTTTTCATGAGGAGGCGCGCTGAACTGGCTGTCTCTTCAAACTTTCATGAAAACTCATGCAAAAACTGTTAATGAAAACTCACTAAAAGCGTTTTACTTGACAATTTATCGAGTGGCACAGGCGGGTAAAGATCATATCATTACTGAAAAAAGCAGTAAAACTTATAATTCGGTGCCAATATCGAACAGTAGTGTTAAAAGACGGATACTTAATTTTTCAAATGATGTTAAGAAATCGCTGGTTTCTCGCATCCAACAAAATTCATTTTCTGTCCAAATCGACGAATCTACTGACACAGTTGATACTAAAGCCGGTCTGGCCCAATGACTGGTCGAAGGATCGGAGTGATTACTAAAATAAAAGACGAATCAAAAGATTGCAGTAGCAGTCATTGTGTTCTCCACAGGTTTTACCTACCTATTGATTCCTTTCCGACCAATTTGATTTTTGTTTTCCGGATTTTGTAAATAAAATTAAGTACGTCAATCTAATGTCTGTTTTCATAGTGATACCCCTCCATCATCTAATTAGGAATGGACTGGCTAATTTAAAAAACTTTAATTTGCTATATACTACTACTGCAAATATCTAATTTTAAATACTCGAATGAGATGGGCTCCGCCATCGATTTGGTTCTGTGTAAGGGGTCTGCTGTATAAAAAGTTTGTGAAGCCCTGAATAAATTAATCTTAGACACAATTGATTCTAATTGCCAATTCTATAAAAAGTCACTTGCAAAACAGGACTGTCGTAATGTTGCGATACATGCAATGTGGTACAATTTTATTTTTTCGATGTTTATTTTTAAGGCGACGAGTGACAAATGGACATGCGAGATGATTGCAATCGCCCTGCACTACCTCCACCTTGTCACCGCCTCTTGGTTTTGCGCCAACTGCTTCCACAGCTACTGGAAATTGTCCCGGCCAGCTCACAAGCCGAGGATTTTATTCTACACGCTCGCCTCATGGCTTTTTCCAGCACTTGTAGTATATGTAAGTACAAAATACATAACATTTCTTCGTTTTGTAACTGAAATTTTGAGTAACAGTTGTACACATTGTAAAAGACAAAATTATGTATCATCACAAATATACTAATGATAATAATAATGACATCTTAAGCACTAGGGAACTAATTTTTGTTAACATAATTATTGTTAAGATAATTAATTATTTTGTAAAAAATATAATTCGGAAGTTCTTCAAACTTAGTGGGAACGCCAAGGTTTTTATCACGAATTTCCGTGAATTAAATAGGCCTTGAAAGTTTTTTCCTTTTGCGTTAATACTAAAAGGGGAAACTTTGTACAACTTTCTCGTTAATATCTGATAAATTTTAAGCGCTCTTTTGTCCCTGTTGCAAATCATCCTCTCCACAACGTCACTGTTATACTACCACTAAGTACCATAATGGTCATAAGCATTGCTGAAGTCAAATTGAAATATTTTACAATTATATTTGAGTGCTCACGTGCAACATACATACTGGGGTCCTTGTTAGATGGCCCGGCTGAATTTCTCTTGAACGCTCAAAAATTCGAAAAATACGTCAATTTTATTTTTGTAACATTTCGGAGAGAGGAATTAGGATTTTCGCGAACATACAGTAAAATATTAGCTACTCGTCGATATTACGCTGCCGGTTTCTTGGTGATGAAACAATAACTGATCTCCTCATATTGCGAGCAACACGAATAAACGTTTGGGGCGACCAGGAAATTTCTGCGAGTACAATTCGATTGCACGACGTTCAATACCACCACTGTCAATACAGCAGTCGTGTATATCAACTCGCTGTTGATCGGGAAAATGTGTTCTTCGGTTCATTTTGAATGTAATGCTGAATGTAACGAATAAGTACTATGGTAAAATTTATTTACTTCCAGGAATTAAGATTTGCTCTCATAATGCGAGTTTGACAAACAATGACAGAATGTAAAGAACAAAGACAATTAGTGTTTACTTTAGGGAAGAAGATTGATATTGAAATTAACAACGAAACAAACGAAATGCATTTTTTTCTTCAAATTTTTGCAATAACTTGTCATGTCTTAACTTATTTAAAATCGACTTGCTCCATTGGTTTCAGCGTATCAAATTCTTTAAAATGATTAGTCAGGATGTATTTTAAATTTTGAAGTTGAACTGGACTTTGTATACATATACATGTTTATATATTGATAGTCTGAAATTTATTCAAATTTATAATTGTAAACACATAGTGCAGATAACACATACATTTTTCTTTATTTTATCACTGCATACATAATGCAGCATGCAAAACATATTTACAAGGATATACATGTACACACTCATACACAATACTGTATACACATTTACATGTCTGTGATTGATTTGAACCGCCACCAACCAGTAAAAGTGGCCGTAATTGTTCATTATGGCGTGAAATCAATAGCCCCTAAGGTGTCTAACTTGTTTTTTTTTAATTATTATAATTATTATTAGTCTGTTCTAGCCGATTAAGGCATAGAGAGGAAGTTGATTTAATACAACATATGTAAATAAAGCAAACATAAAATAATACATACAAATAAGAGTAACATTAAATTGAAATTTTATTAAATGTGTATATTTAAGTAATAAAGTAGCAAAAAAATATAGCAGCAAATTAAATTAAATTTAAATTGTGAGGAGATTCTTTAATCTGAAATTTTCTATGTATTGGGTTGTCCGGAAAATAATGCAGGATTTTGGTATTAAACAAAAAAAAAGAAACTAGTTACTTTAAAGCAATGTTCTTTAATCAAAATAATTTCCCATACTCTCAATACATTTCTCCCAACGTGTTGGTAACTTATTAATTCCGTCTGAGTAGAATTCAGAATTTTTAGAATTGATAAAGTCAATAAATGCATTTTCCAGTTCCGTTTGATTTTTGAATATTATGTGTTGTAAGTAGTGGTCCAGGTGTCTAAAAAAATGGTAGTC
This sequence comes from Cimex lectularius, assembly GCF_000648675.2. Taxonomy (NCBI): domain Eukaryota; kingdom Metazoa; phylum Arthropoda; class Insecta; order Hemiptera; family Cimicidae; genus Cimex; species Cimex lectularius. The sequence continues at coordinate 490,325 of NW_019392714.1, read as the reverse complement.
AGTAGGCGAGAGGTCCGGAGAGTAGGGTGGGTGAGGCAAAGTTTCATAGCCAAGCTCCAATAATTTTTGTGACGTTACACGTGACACATGTGGTCGAGCGTTGTCATGCAACAAAATGGGCCCTTTCCGATTGACCAAAGAGGGCTTCATTACTGCCAATTTCTGATGCATGGTATTAATTTGGTTACAGTATGATTCAGCATTGATGGTTTCGCCAGGATTTAAGAAGCTGTAGTGTATTAAACCAAATGAAGCCCACCATACCGTAACCATTACCTTTTTTTGATGAGTTGGGGGCTTTGGAAAATGTATTGGAGCTTCTCCTTTGTCGAGCCACTGTCCAGAACGTCTAGTGTTATCGTAGAGAATCCACTTTTCGTCACATGTAACAATTCTGGCCAGAAATGGGTCATTTTTGTTTCGAAAAAGAAGTGATGCACAAACATCAAAGCGCTGATTTTTTTGGCGATCGTTTAATGAGTGTGGAACCCAATTTTCGAGTTTTTTCACTTTTCCAATCGCCTTGAGGTGGTCAGCGACGGTCGTTTTACTGACTTTGAGTTGCTCTGCAAGTTCTCGAACAGTTGTTTTGGGGTTTTCTTCCACCACTGATCGCAGAACATCATCATTAAGAGAGGAAGGCCTTCCACGACCTTCTTCATCTTCAAGGCTGAAATCTCCCTCCCGAAATTTTTTAAACCACCTTTGCACAGTGCACTCATTAACACAACCCTCGCCCCAGACTTGGTTAATGTTTCTAGCCGTTTGGGCTCCGCTTCGGCCGAGTTTAAACTCGTAAAAGAAAATCGTACGAAATTCTCGCTTTGACATTATAAGGATGACTGAATTATTTCCAAGTAGCGGAATGCTACAGAGGTAAACAAACAATATCATTTGGAAGAGGATTAATAAGTGTTGACATTCATACAAATGAGTAATCCTGTAAACGTAAACAGAATATTTTATATAGATTTTTTTTAATGAAAACTTAAAATCCTGCATTATTTTCCGGACAACCCGATAGAACATATTTTTTATTTTGTTTATTTTGTTTTCCAAGTCTAGCATTATATTATGTTTTCTAAGTCTGACTGCAAGAAATATTTGGATTTAAAAGAAGTCTGGACATGGCAGTTAATGAAAAAGTGTATTAAGTCCTTTATTAGAAGCCTGAGACATAAAGTACTCATTTTATCCAAACTGAAGTAAAAAAAATTTCCTGTTAAAATAAGTACAGCTAATCTTTTGTTAGCTAACCAAAGCTATGCAATAAGTTTTAATTTGTTAATATGAATATTAATTATAAAATTGAATGGCTCTTTTAAATTGAAGTTAGATAAAGAACGATAAGTTTTGATACCCACTGTTCATGGCAGACTCTAGATGTAGATTAGAATTAATCCAATGTTCATAATTTTTCTCAAGTAATTTCAACTCGTGGGCCCAAAATATATGCCAGTAAGCAAGATAATTTCTGAGTTATCTTACCAATTGAAAGAGATTTTATTATTATCTATTAACTCGCACAAATTTACATAGCGTGGCTTGGTCAAGTGATGGTCCGGCAATCTCAAAATTGTCTGCAAACAACTTTTAACCAAACCAAGCATACTTTTAAACACTGAATTTTGAATCGCCCTTTTACTTCTAACGTGACGGGAGGGTTCCTTAGGAGATGTCAAATTAGTTTAAAAAATTTCAGCTGTCCTCTTTGAATTTCGTTACTGTTTTTAGGTTTCCAAATCTTTGAAGTGTACAGTACCACACTTTCGTATAGATTCGTACAGCATGCACTTTAAATCCCAATTATCACTTTTAGTACGCTATAGTACTTTTCCCCACAAAATATTTACCGACTTGAGAGAATTGAGTTGTAGATAAAAACGGAACAGCCAGGTAATTCATTTTTTTTTTTTTTTTTTTTTTACAAATGCAATAGAATCAGTTTTGTACATAAAACGTTTTTTAAGAGCCAGAGTGCCCAGCTGTAGTGAATATCATAGCTATTGTTTTGTGGATATTAAGAGTTAAACAGTTATTCACAAAGTTCTTCTTATGTAAATTGAACTTTTCTTGAGTTTCTTGACTTAATAACTACTAGGTTAGGTCGTCATTGAGCGATTTACCTTTTCCAGCTTTTACGCCATTTGAATTTTTAATATTATATATTTATGTACATGATCTTTCTCATTATTAGTTTTGTTAAATAGCACAATACGTATTTATCATTTGTTGGTAGCATCTCTAGATGTAGGTACAATTTTGGCACAAAAAAGTTATCAAACGGCTTGAAAGACCAACACTTACGCAACGCATACAAATCGTGCGGGTTTAGTCTATCTTACAAACAAACAATGTCTTAATAATAATAACTCATCACGAAACTTTTGCAATTACTTCCATACCTTAACATAGCAATTTATAGACTTAACTCAAATTTAATTTATGCTTATATTTTATAAATAAAAATGCGCTAAACTAAGAAAGAATACTTATGCAAATAATAAAACACTGAAGCGACACAAAATTACGCTTGCAGGGATTTCGATACAAATGTTATTATTTACTAAATTTAAAAAAGAAAAATAACTCGTTATTTCTATGTAATCACCCACTTGTGATGTCATATCGAAAGATAAGAAATAACAACCGAAAAAAAGTGACGATAATCTTACAGTAAAGAGCTGAGATTCTACCGGTTTTCTTGTCCTGCCCTAATCAAGTGCTACCAACTTTTCGTCCAAGAGAGGTAAAGTTTAAATGGTCAAAGGATACGTCGGAACGTGGTTAATTGTAACTTACGTCAAAGGTTCAAGAATCGACGACCATTGATCGCACGGCTAAAAGACATCTCAAATTCCACCTTGCAGTTGATAAACGACATTCCTATTAGCATTATTATAATTTACATACCTCCATTTTATGAGTTCCGTAAAATCATGTCATCGTATTATCTGCATTATCTGAAACGATAGGAAATTCCATTATTATAGAATTCTGTTTTTTAGGTTCACGTATCTTAGTACGGAGGAGAACTTACAAAGGAGAGGAGAGTAGGTGGTTCTAAGAACTGCATTGTAGCCGGTTGTAGGAATACTTTTGCTTTTTTTAAGAAGTTGTTGGAGGATATTAGAGTTCACGAATTCGTAAGCAGGACTTGTATTTTTAGGAAGGTTAATTATGACCTGACTGACTTCTTTGGGAATAAAAGGCTTAGGAGGGAGTGAGGGTGGAAGGAGAATGTTTAATTTTTCATTAATTTTATCACTATAGTGTTAATCCTGATGTCAGGGTGAGAAAATACTGTGGAGAGGGCACTCTCAACACGACCCGCAAGAATGGCACAATTACACAGAAGACAAACACTTTGAGCCCTGAAGATGATCTCAATAAAGATCGAAACGTTGGAACGATAAAGAAAATTTCTTTCTGAAACCTACATCACACCAGACCGCATCTCACGATATCTGAATAATAATTGACACGATTATTTCTTGGAGAATCTAGAAGAAAGTAAAAAGTTTATTTTGTTATTATTTTGTATGGAGAATTTCAACTACGAGGTTATATGAACTCTCCGGGTTCCGTTTTGGCCATTTTTAAGTACACTGGGTTCGAATGCAGGGCTAGATTCGAACCCGGGTCCTTAACCTACAGTATCATCACTGCTCTGTCAACGCCTTCGTACGGCCACCGACTCCCCTAAAGTGGAAAGTAATAACATTATTTGATAGTTTCTTAAATTACATGGAAACTGAACACTTCATATTAAAAAATAATATAGAACTTATGAGAAATTCTGATATTACAATTTTCAGTATAAAAATATTAAAGGAGAAAACTTACTATTTCGATAAAATACCTAGAATGAACATTCACGTTTATTTTACAAGAAAAAAATGTTTTAAAATATATATCATTAAAAAATTATTCATAAATGTTTACATTAATTCTAGATTTCGACAGTGGTGAACTTTCAGGGGTATGAGGCTTGCCATTACTGCTGGATGTCAGTCGAGCGGGGAATACTTATTCTATTTATGCTTCCTATCTCAGCCCTTATGATCGTAGGTATTGGCTAGCGTATTTTTGTTCCCGCGATTTAATTTCCATAAATGTTTCAGGCCAATACAATTCTCGTTGTCATTGGACTGAAGATGGCTAACAAATGGCATTTGGAATCCGAACCGGAGAGGAAGTCGTTGAGAGTGGCCGCATCCCTGCTACCCATGTTTTCCGTCGTTTGGTTCCTAAGCGTCGTCGCTCTCGACAATTCGCGATCGCTCGTCTTTCCGCTACTTTACGTCGCCAGCAACGCTTTTCTTGTGAGTATCGTGATTCTAGTTTTGGTTTCCCACTGAGTTTTGTTTGAACGGCATTGTTTTCAGAACTGGTTTGTTTTCATCTGGTGGCTGCCAGGGGAGACGGGCTCGTGGAGAGAAGGCGACGAAGAGTACGAAGACGATTTCGAGGAAGAACTTCTTTACGAAGATCAACATTGCAATACCAACAGTAGCAAAGAAGAGCTGGCCCAGCAGGAACAGTTATACCTCATAGGTCCTAGAGACAACTACGAACTACAAATGGAGCCGATATGCACTATATCTTCCTGAGCTGAAAAGAACCCGTATCGGGAGCTCGTTTGGGAAAAAACCCTTTCGAGGGGAAAAGAAGAAAGACCGGGACCCGCCCCTTCGACGAGCTCCGACGAGACTTCGACAAACGAACTCGCCCTTATTTCCAGCCTTTTGCAGGAAAGTGAAATTTATCGGAAACGAAGTTTTGTAAGATACGATGGTTAATTATTACGTGATGAGCTGGTCTCTGCTGTTTCACAAGGAAGCTCAATTCTCCTCCGACAATATACCGTCTTTTGCTCATCGAGAGTTCATAATTTTCTATTCCGCCCTTTACACTTATGATTCCTTTAGTTAAAATTAACTGTTAGTTTTCATTTATTGGACAAAATCTTTTCGGTAAACAAATAACAACTCCCATTCATTTCCGACGTCCTAAGGATATAATTAATATAACGACAGAAGGACGTCAACTGTAAATTTTGTAAATATTAGACACTCGGATACTACAAATATATATATTTTTTAAAGATACTGTTGAAGAAAAATTCATAATAATAATAAATTAATTACTAAAATAAAAATGACAATATATTTAAAAATTAAAATCTATGAATCCTTTCATGTCGCCTTCATTAAAAAAAAAATAATAAAATGAGAGGTTTCTATAGCAATTTTTACCTCGTAGTTTTGAGAAACAATTCTCACTGAAAATATTTTTGAAAATTACACTACTAAAATTAATTAAAAATTCTAAACTGTTAAAAAACGCTAATGTGGATTAATAATTTTTGATTAATTAATCCATGAATTAATTACTTGATTCTCACGACAGACGTCAATGTATATTTAACAGCTCAATATTTCAGTGCACTTGTTCTCGAAACTTGAAGTGCTTTTTCCAACGACTGTAAAACGATTGCTTATTTATTCTGGGAAACTAGCTCTAAAACATTTCCTTTATATTATAAGTAGAAAGTATAAGATCATATTTAAAATTTCATACAGATAAATTTTGTGCTCATGAATGATGTTCGTAGGAAAGTATAATAGAGGAAAACTTACGCAAATTTCCAAACGTCATTTTTCAGTTGTCGAAAAAGTTAGTAAAATTGAGAAAACAATTAACACAATCGTAGGCAAACCTGCTGAATAAACGAATACATACACACACATAAAATTAAACGGAGTAAGACCAAATCCTTATAACCTTTACAGGCCTTATTAAAAAAAATTGATGTCTAAATGATCATTTGCATTAATGATATTAAATGTTTTCTATTTTAGCTCTATTATACTATTTTAATTAGTTAAAAAGAGAATGTTTTGAATGTTTAAAATGCGTTTAGATTTTTTTTTCATGTAACTATCGAAATTTGTAGTTGGTAATTAATTAAGACCAAGCGCCGATACGAATTTATTAAATCCACAATTTGGCGTATACATGCCACACCAACTAAAAGAAAACAATGTTTCAAAATTGTTTTAATGATAATTCTTTTTGAATATGTTTGTACTCAATGTTAATAATCTCTTTTTTTGTAAAAATCCAGCCTCCATGGTTGAATGATCGCCTTCTTATCTTTTATTTCGTCATTGTAGTCTTAAATAATAATTTTGATGGAAATATTCTTTTTTGTAGTAGTTTGTTACAAAGCGAGTTACAAATCGTGTTGTACATAAGAGATGAAAACCAAATTAATTAATCGTAGTTCTTGATTGTTTTTATTTATCAGCGTAAACCAATATAAAATTAATCAATGTTAATTAAAATTTTTAAAAAAACAGTATCAATGTCAGTTTTTTTTAATTCATTAAAACACCGTATTGAACATGAAAATCAAACTTTGGGCTTCATTCATTTATAATAATTGATGTGAAATATTTTTTTTAAATTCTTGATTTTCAATTTAATGTGCACTATTAAATTATAAATAACACTTTTTTATATATTTATCGAATGTCAATTTTTCCTATTTAATAAATATGACAATCGTTTGGTTTTCTAAATGTTACAAAGACCCGTCGTACTGTGTGATGAAATATTTTCTAAAACTTAGCTTAGGTAAGTATAAATGTTATTTTATTGGTATAATTGTCCAGATCCTGCTGTACTCATTTAATAAATTAATTGTTCCGTAATTCTAAATAAAAAAGAGACGATAAACGCAAATGGCTTTGAACATTAATTTAATACCTACACTAAAACTAATGCATGTCAACTAATAAAAATAATAGATAATTTCACTTAAAAACTTACTACTTCTAATGTTTAATTCGAAGTTTGTAAATAATCTTTAGGTATGCATTGTTTTTATAGCGTTTTACTTAAATAATAACAAGCCCCAATTATATAGTGAAAATAAAAAAAATATCTAGTAGATTAAAACAGAAAAAAATCATAATTTTTAAGAAATATTATTATTGTAAATAAGAAGACATTTATATTGTGAAAAAAAAGTATAATTATGTGATGAAATTGTCTAAATAGATTAGGCTATTTCTAAGATTGTCTTAGAATTTTGTTTGAGATGTTACATAAAAAATAAATTGTGAAAATTCAAAAACAAAACATACTTTTTTAGTGTATTTAATCTTGTTAATAACACCATTTTATTAAATGTTTAATTATTAATTTTTTCAATCAAAAACTGTGCAATTCTAACCGTCATTTATTGGCGTAATTTTAAGGAATAAACTGTTAACAACTTTGCGATATTTTGCACCTTACCATGTGGTCTTTAGAACGAATAATATATGAATATTTTTAAATTCGATTTTTTGTAACAATATTTTTTTGTCGAAGACAACAAGCAATTTGCAAATGTGTATTTAACTTACTTAAATATTGATATTTTTTTTTATTATGGTATATACTTTATGTATTGTCAAAAAAATTATAGGTACTTTGACCCAATGTCTTTATCCATCAACCAACCATAAATATTTTGTAATTATTATGTATTGTTATAAAAAAACCAATAGTATTTTCTTGAAAATTAAATTTAATTTTTAAAACAACAACAAAACACTGTTGTAGTGTTTTTTTATACTAAAACAGAAGCCGCTGTCCAAATAGCACAAACCGTTGAACTGCCAAAAGCCGCTAATCCCACCCCACAGATTTCCTGTAACCAATGAACACTTCCCCCTCTTCTTATTTTTAGATGACGTGGGGTTTTTTTATTGCACGTAGATCTGTTTTAAGTGGTTTGTTTGAGTGTGTGTATTTATTAGTGTGAGTAGTGAGGGGCTGACGTTGAAATGTTGAAATACAGAGTCGCTATCACCTCTCCAGCAGTTTGTGTGTTTTGGGTCGATGGGGTAATATTTATGAAAGTGCCCTATTGACCCTAGTTTAGATTAGCTTAGTACGTGTGTAAGTCGATGGAGGAATATCGAATACTCCAATGTACATAGGCGTGAATACATTTATTTGTGCTGTATTATAAATGATTATGTGGAGATCATGATATGTGGTCTGGTGTGACGTAGGTTTTAGAAAAACATTTTCTTTATCATGCCAACGTTTCGATCTTTATTGAGATCATCATGTCATTCTTGTGTGTTTTCACACCAGACCGCACCTCACGATCTCCAAATAATCATTGGCTGACGGTCACTAATACCACACATTTCTGTATTATAAATGTTAGTTACCTAGCTGTCGAAAGTCCGTTGGCTGGGAAGCGTCGACCTCCTGGGCAGACTTAAGGGGGATACGAGCGACCCGCATAACGGGGTAGATGAACTCACCTTAGGTAAAGATCCGAGAGTGAGCACATCGGGGAGTGACAACCCTTCGGGGTGAAAGTCCAATGGGCTCTGCAACCAATTCTCGGACTGTCTAAACATATTCGTAAACCTTCCTGAGCCGTTGCAGATAATTTTATACATCTGAATCACTCCTAAAATCACTTTTCGTACTGAAAAGCCGTCCCTTTTTGGTTAAGATAACTCTAAGAAGTAGAGAAGTACCATCAGGTTCTTTGTTGGATTGTGATTAATCCTTAATTAAGTTATCAACAACTGAAAAAGCAACTCCGTAAATATTTTGTACCAACTGACCTATTGCTAATTTCTGATCGTTCTTTGATTCCTCCTGGAAGGTTCCATTTTTTTTTCTAAGACATTCCTTTAAAAAAAAATACAGCGGTTCCAATCTGGCAGCTTTATTTACACCTTTGAAATGTTCACCGAGATTGAAATCTTTGGTTTTACACGATTAAGCTATTACCAGGTGAGAGCACCTCCCTATCGTGGATTACTAACAGTATTTTCATGAATTGGCTGTTGAAACATACGTGCATATCATAGATAATTACGCTAAATAAGAATTCTAGAACCAAAACTAATTGCAATACAATTCAAAAAAAGTATTCATCTGTTATACAAGTTATTTATTAAATTAAATAACTGATGAAAATAAAGAAATAAGGAATAGAAAATAAAATAAAAATTACATTTACTGTAAACAGAGTTAAAATGGTGCAATTATTTGGATTTGTTGAGTATTTAATGAAGGAAAAATTGAATTCTGGTCAGAAGGCACTAAAAAAAATAATTGGACTATTGATTTAATAAACATTTGTTTGTAATTAATTTCATTTTACATTACAGAGTTTCGTGTTAGAGGAGAAAACGCTTGAAAAATAAAATCCATAAGCATAATTCATAACGGCCTTTATACAGCATGTGGTGGTTAAATTACGACCCTGGCTCTTCAACAAACAAAAGATAAACCATCTCATAATCGATAGGATATCCCAGGGTATTTTCCCACTTAATCATGAGTTCACTTTTGAGCAATCGTCTAAGACCAATTTTGTTAATTTCGACTCTGTTCGGTTGCTCGGTTGACAGCAAACGTTCCAAAATTTGCCGATTTTTCGCGGCATTTCTGTTTCTTTGTTTGAACGTCTTTTTCGTACAATGGGGTATGTACATATCGACGGCAACATATTCGAGCTTGTATCGAAAAGCTATACACCTTCTTATGGTATGCATCTACAATAAATACGCATGTTAAAATTGTGGTTGTTTTTCCTGGCCAATAAACACTGTGTGCCTAGTTGGATAGTAAATGTTTTTTTTTTCTTATTTTCAACTAAAAGTATGCACCCATCTGCTGCTACCAACATATAAATGATATTTACTAGTACAACAAAATTCTTATTGTTACTGTGATCACTGATCATCAATCATTTGATTAATGATAGATCTGCAAAGTTTTGGTACATTTTCAGAAACTAGAATTTTTAATTTAAAAAAATGACACCAAGAAAATTAGATTGCGTATTTCCGGAAATATTTCAATTCAAAGAAAGAGGGCAACTTCACTTTCAATTTTTTTTCGGTCTATTGGCAATGTTACTCACATTTTTTTACTTTAACTGCTGTTAAATTCTGCGTGTTTGGATTCATCTGTCCAAAGAATATGGGATAGTAAATCGAAAATTTGCTTCATTATTTCCATTATCCAAAAAAAAGTAGAATCCTTTATTCATAGATGGTTTGCCACAACCCTTGAACGTGAGAAAAAGTATATGGTTTAACTCCAAAAGTTTCTAGAACTCGGTAAGCTCTCTCTTTGAAAATACCCAATTCTGCATTTCTACAAATGAATTAGGATTTTCTTTCATGAAAATCAAAACAGTTAATTTTGTATAAAAATTATGTCTTACTGTTTCATTCGTTTGGGAACGATGATTATTGATGGAATCAGTTATCTCAAACTAACTTGCAATACACAAGTATTAAAATTTGGTTTAATCCGCCCAGGAAATTTTAGTGCATACAGTCTAGCGCTTCACATCCCATTACACACTCCACTATCACTTGGTACATGGTGAGGGGTGATCTTTAGACATCTTTAATCAAAATCCAAAAGTAGACTTTAATTTGTATCATAGTTGGAGTTTTGGGTTAGAGAAAAAACCCCAACATTCAGCATTAAAAATATATTAAATTGATCGTTTAGTTGAACTAGAACAAATTTGTATAAACAGGTCTCTTCCAAAAAGCATATAATTTTCTGGAGGACCAAACTTGCTAATAAACCAAACAATCAATTTTTTTCACTATCTGATATATAGATTATGTATTCCCCTAATAAACTGATACATACAGAATATTGCACTAACAAATACATCTAGTTTCTTCTTTCAGTACCAGAAAATTGGTATAATTTGACAGCATATATTACTAACTTATTTTACTAATAATTTTTGTATCAACATTTATACAAAAAGTTTAGCCCAAAATTTATTAGCATATTCGAAAATAAGGAGTCACATTCTTTATAGCAACAGCATTGTAATCTCAGAAATACCAGGATGAAAATTAAATCAAGACCTATATTCGATAAATTTAAAATTTAAAAAAAAAGGTTTAAACTTCTTATTGGTATTCCTGTTATCTTTGCATAAAATAGTCTGCAAAAACTTGAAATAATGTATCAAATTAACGATGTACAACGCGTGATGAATTTTTAACATAGACCTGTAAATGTATATGAGCCAAAAGCAAGCTATATTAGTGTAATGTGTTGTTTTAAGAATGACAATTTTCTTTATGATGACTTTAAATTGTATATTGCCAGGAAAATGCAAAATAAAAACTGACTTACAAGATTTGAAAAGTTTATATCATGATTATAAAGTGAAATTCCAGCCATTTAAACAACATGACATTTTGTTTGTCAGAAATGAAGTGTTTTAAGCAAATTTGTCCTTCAATAAATACATAGAGCAAACAGAACAGATAAGTACATAAGTGACATGCTCTACAGAGATTTACATGTTTTTTTCCTTGTCTTTATTATTTGTGTAATATGAAAAGATAGCCAATGCATATTTTATTCAACTTAAATAGAAAAACATAAGACCAGCGTAATATTGATATCAGATTTGCAGCTAACTATTTCTGCAAATGTGAAAAGACACACAACAAAAAGTTTTTATTTTAAATGTTTTTTATTTGTACTGTTTTAATACTTTAATACTTAGTTGTTTTTTTGGTCAATTCATTTTAGTACTTTGTTAATCAGGTTCTAAAAGTCATATGGTGTTAACAACTCAATTCTGATATTTCCTGCATTTTTGAAGAGACCATCTTACAAAACTTATTATTTTGTATAACTATACAGTAAATAATTAAAGCATTAGATTTTGTCATAGAGTTAAATATTGACCTAACCAAACCAGGCCAAATTTACACTGTTTGTAGAGTTAGTATTACTAAATTTAAGCAATGTTTTATTTAACCAACTTTTGTTAATTCTTATGGTTATATTTTATGTTAAAACCACTATTTTTTACTCTGAAAAATTAAGTTGTTATAAATGTTAAAATGAGTATATTATAGGTATGTCCGGTAATCATCAATGGATTATTTACCTTGTTTACTTGTATTATCACACCTGGATTTGATGTTGCATTACTAGGAAGTAATGTTCAACCAGTGAAATTATTAACAGTTTTTGCTCCTTTGTTGTTACACACATCTCTAATAATCAGCGCTCTAGTGATACAAGTCTTATTTTCATTTTACCAATTGCCGTTAAGTGAATTTATAATATTTTATTTCTCCTTGTTTATCATCACAATACATCAGTACCAATTCATTGACTTTTTAAAAAATATATCACAGCAATGGGATGTGATTATTTCATCGATTCACCTTAAAAAAAAGAGGTATAATACAATCATAATAAAATATATATATGAAAAATAACAATATAGAATTTTTTTTCAGCTTTGATGTGCTTGAATTTACTATCAGAGAAGCAGCTAGACTCACTGATGTTGCAACAGCCATTAATGATGTATTTTCAAAAGGGATTGTCATTTCTTTGCTTCGTTCTTTTATTCTACTAGTCTTATCCCTTTATTGTTTTTTTATTGAAATCCAAATGCATTTACCAAAACAGGAAGTTAAAAAGCTCTTCGAACATGGTATTCATTTTGTTTTGGTAATGGTAACGATGTGGTACGAAATATGGCAACATTTATCAGCATGTGAAAGCATTATGTACAAGGTAACAAACTTCTAATTTTCTTTAAACAAAAACTTAATAATTAGTTCTCCTAATCCATTTTAGTCAGAAGTTTTCACATTAGATCTGTTTACGTTAGCTATGGAAGATGGCATACATCGCATATGTTCTATGGTAAGTGTTTGTTTTGATCCAGTGGCCAATGTGGTAGCACATGGCCAAAAAAAAGTGTTTGTTAAAAGTACTTCTCAATATTTACAATTTGATTAATATGTTTATGCCCTTAGGAAGTTATAAAAAACCATTTTGCATTAAAAAGAAGCAACTGTTTTACTGCCCATAATTTTGTAGTTTTAAATTTTAAACTAGCAAGTGCTGTAAGTACTTTTCTGTTTTTTTTTGTTTGTTTTTTTCAATTAATGGATGTTTTATTTACTGTTTCTTCTAGATCATCAGTTCCTCTACAACTTATTTAGTAATACTAATACAAAATTCTCCAGACAATTAAACAAAAATAATCTTGGTGATTGTAAAAACTGGAGAAGAAACACTTGGCACAAGACAATGACCAGTAAATAACTATGTGATTTATTTATACAATATTTTTGACATTAACTATTAGGTTGAATTTTCTAGCTATTTCCGCATAAACAATTGAATTTAATATTGGGTTGTCTAGAAAATAATGCAGGTCTATGATTATAAAATAAAAACAATTAAATAAATGATTTTAAACATTTTTTATTAATTAAAATACCATCCATCTCTCTCAATACACTTCTCTCAAGTGATAATAACTTATCTATACCCTTCGAATAGAATTTTGAGTCTTTATTATTAACATATTTTTAACAGTTTTTTTTTTAAAAAGCAATAAAAAATTTATATTTTGTAAAACATTGTCTAAGGTATCTGAAAAAAATGGTAGTTGGTAGGTGAGATCTCTAGAGAATATGGATAATGAGGCAAAACCTCTAAATCAGAAAATCTAACAGTTTTCGTGTTGTCACATGTGAGACATGGAGCTGAGCGTAACAGAATCAGCCTTTTTCAATTGACCAGAATGTCTGCTGTTATCAGGGATTTAGTGATTTGATATTAAACAACTGTTTTACAATATTAACAGCCTTTCCATCTGACAATGAGTATCTAACACAGTATGTCCAGATACCAGTTTTTTCTCTTAACTTGAGTTCTTCGGTTGGACAAAATAGCTGGCTATTGGGTAAAATATTGACTACAAAACTATCAATTTTGTACCAAGTACATCCCACATATCTTTTAAAATATGTTATATCACTTCTTTGTGATATTAAGTCACATCTTCATTGCACATTTTCGTTTTATAGGTTACTTGTATGACATTAGTTTCTTGTAAGTTCATCAGTATGTTTCATTTTGATTTTGATTTCATTGGCATACCTATTTTTCAAGGCATTTGAATTTTAGTATCAATATCGCCTGTGTTCATGTGGCTTCAGCACCGTTTTTCCAAAACTCAGAATTTTATTCAGTACACGTGTAAACAATTGCTAGTATGAACCACATGGTAGTAATTGCAGTGAATACATATTTTCCTATACCATATAACTTTATATTCAAATCAGCATAATTTCAAAAATTTGATATAAAGTTGTTTGTGTCATTTTACTGTCCAGTTCCTTCCTCTTAAAAGCTGATTTTGGTTTTTTATAGCATGGCAGTATAACCATACTGAGTATGATTTCATCTTCATTTAACTTTTAACTTAAAACTACCAAAAAGTAGAAGTACCAAATAATTCATTGTAAGCAAATTAGGAATATATTTGTTACCTTATGTAGGTAGTATAGAAAAACACCTTTTTCATTTTTTTGCCAATGTTTCTACCTTTGTTCGTGTCATCGTCAGAGCATAATGCACATGTTTTTCTAAACTTGTTCTAACCTCATTCTTGACCGCTTCTCTCAAATCAAACAAATTATTAAACAACTGGTCACTAAAAAAACTGTCATTACTAAGATAACTATAACTATTATTTGAATTTAAATCTTTTTTCTGGAGTTGCTTGTTTTTGAGAAATATAACACAAAACAATACTAACAATAAGAAACAGATGGTAACTTTCATTCAAATCAAGAATATTAACAATGCAAATCCTTCAAAAATCAGACTAAATTACTGTCAGATGTGGTTATCTTAAAGGCTTAGATTCATGGAACTCGGAAAAAAATGAAAGGAATAGAAGAGGACCAAAGTTTTGAACAAATTCTTAGTGATGTAAGAACAGTAGTTTCAGAGCAGAAGTTAAGAGATGCAAAACTTAATGGCTTACTCAGCGATGAGGATGTTATTAACAGAAAGCTAGAGTCAACAAAGTGTTACCAGGACACAGTCAATAAACTGAATGAGATCGTCAATCAGAGCAATGCCGATATTATAGACTCGTTGCAAAAAGAAAATTGCCTTATAAGATATTTGGAAAAGGAAAATAAGGTTCTTCAAGATTTATACGAAGATCAAGAACTGGCCCTTGCTGTCATCATAAAAAAATACGAAGAACACAAATCAAAGCTGCAGCTGCTTTCAAGCCGTTTGTTCAACCATTTTCAGAACATGTGTTCAGAAACAATCATCGACAGAAATTTTAAAATGAAAGAAATGATGGAAGTCATGAAAAACGCTTCTACAATGGATGACGTTGATTTGACATTTAAAATTAAATGTTTACATGCAGAAAATCAACACTTGAGGAATATACTTAATATTAATACTTGTTCACAGATTGGTGAATCAGAAGCCAATGAATAAATTTGACAAAAACATTTGCCTTGTGAAATCAAAATGTTTTCTCAACGTTATAAAAATGTATTTGAATGTCAGTTAACAATCTTACCAAAAATCCCCATAACTATTTGTTTTTGTTTTGTTTTTATTGATGAAATTTTCATAATGATGCAATAAAATATTTTGTTCTATATTTTTGACCAACTTTTTAACTTTCGTTGAAAATCAACTACTGTAGAAAGATCATAGAGGAAAATGTTTTTCTGGGAATAAAAGCTATATTGTTTTTAGTTTAGGAGAAAAGTAAACATAATATCTTGCCCTCCACTGTAACTCAAATACAAAAAGATACCGACTTCCACGCAAGTCAAATACCTAAGACTATATCTAGAAAGCAGACTGATGTGGAATCTACACAAGACTTTAAAGCCAACAACTTAACAGAAGAATTGAACAACTACAAACACTCCAGGACCAAAATGCATCATGACCGTCAAGACTCAACTAAAATTATACAAGACTTTACGGTGACAACTTTAGACATACGGAGTGAAACTGTAGGTTCTGCCAAGCCATACGTCAAGCGCATCCATTCCTTCCAATCAAAAGTCCTCAGACAAATCATCAAAGCTTCTTACCACATCACTAACCTCACTATCCACAATGACCTCAAAAACGATTTCAAAAATTTCACACCAACCTCTGATCCAACCCAATCCTACTGCTTGAGCCCTCTCCACAAATTCCCATCCCAAGAACCTATGACATTGCCTTAAGTAGCACTGGCCTCGAGACCTCCTTACCCCTTAAACCACACTGAGTGCCAGCATTGGCTCATAGCATGTGTCCTCCGGGTGCAACATTGGCATTAGTGTCAGTGCTCTCAAAGAAAAATGTACAGTGATCACATTTGTAATATATAAATATCTGTACAGGCTACAAATAAATTGTACATGTTACGGTTTCTTCTTGATTCAACAAGATGGGACCAACTCTGAATCCTGTTAATTAGGAATAGAGCCCCAGAGGTCTTGATCAAACACGAATACAAACCGATGAAGTGCCTTTTTATAAAACAATTTTTAATCTTTTTTTTTTTTTTTTTTTTTTTTTTTTAATTTGTACAAACAGGAATTTCATGCAAACCGTTTCCGTGGCTGGGTACTCACCATTTATAGTCAATCCACTATGAATTGAAGTACTCTTTTTTTAGGCATTCTAACTTTTATACACCTTTTTAGGATCTCACTAAATTTAAACATTTCCCATAGGCTTGTATGGCCAATAATAATAATGGAGTCAGACTAGCAACAGTCTCAGCATGAGGATATAATAACAATTCTTTTACCCTTTCATTAAAACACTATAAATACACTAATGCGACTTAACACCAATAATAAAATAAAACATAATACCATTTGTTTTTCTTTTTCCTCCTACCTAGTGACTAGGGACCTAGTAACTCCTTTAATTCACTTGTAAGGTTGAGCCTTTACCTAAAGGGTTGCAAAGTGCAACAGTCAGCCAAAATATGTTTTACAGCCACACTGATACGTTCTCCATTTCGAATAATCGAGGACAATTTGGAAAGTTGTTGCCTATTGAAAGCCTATTATGGATTAGCCCGATGTTACCTATTTGCAATCTAGAGAGAATTCCATCCTGCCCCTCACTTTTGCTTGGTAATGTTTTTAACATTAATGACTATATCATTTGGGCAGAGAGGAAATTGATCTGTTCTTTGTGGATCATTTGCAGCATTACTTGCCTGTTGATCAGCTCTTTCATTTCAAGAAATGCCGACATTACTCGAAACCTAAACGAATACCACATTTGTTAAGTGCTTTGATTTCATAGAAGTAATTGTAAATTTCTAAGATGCATGGGTTAACCGAGTTTTTTTGTTGATGGCTTGGAGACCACTCTTCGTATCAAAGCAAATAATGACATTAAAAATTCCTTAGGATTCCTTATTATTGCTATTATTATTATTTTACTACTGTTTATAAAACTAAATTTATTTCTAATACATGTACATGTAAAGGGGCTTAAATCCCTAATTGTACCTTTAAAAAATTAAATAAATAATGGCATTACAAATTACTTGTGATTCTTTATTATTGATATTATTATTATTTTATTACAGTTTATAAAACTAAATTTATTTCTAATATATGTACATGTAAGTGGACTTAAAGCCATAATTGTACCTTTAAAAAAATTAAATAAATAAATGAAAAGTGAATTTAGGATGCCTTCCCTTCAGATAAAAAAATTATCTAGGAAGTGAAAAAGCGAATGACTTCAAGTACTAAACATATTTAAAAAGTTTAAACTAACAGAAAATAGCATTTTGAGAAATAAAGCAAGAAATGAAGTCAGCTCGAAATGAGGAAGAAATTTATCCAACAAATCCAGTTGTGATGGACAACGTGGGATGTCAGAAAATCCAATATGGAGATGAAAGTTGTTCAGTTGTGTTGTGTATCAGGTTAAGGAAGTAGGTGACGGTGTGCGCGAGCAGGTCGGAGGTGTTTTTAATGTTAAAATGTACGTTTTGTGGCCCCGGCCGGCTAAAACAGCAATATTAGCAATCGGCCTTTTAATTGCTGTGCATGAGGCGGCGGCCACCCACCTCCAGGGGACCTGGAACTCGGAAGACTTTTTCCTTTTCCTATCCAAGTTCGGTGTCCAAAAGACGGACTTGCATTACGAAAAAGACACCCTCGGCTACATCTACGGCAATGTTACGACGCGTTCCAACTCAAGCCACACGGTCACCCTCGCCGTCCTTGACAGGACGTACTTCCTGGAGTATTACGGCAACAGGACCCTCATCGATAAGGAGGCCGCATGCAAAAGGATGTTCGACAAGATCGGCCATGTGGCGTACGACTCCTGCTACGAGGACGGGATCGATCTCTTGAGAAGGGTCCCTTGTCCCGAAGGCGAACTATGCCCCGACGAAGACACCCCTTGGAACGTGGTCAAACATTCCCAGTTTACATTTGCAGTCAAAGACCTAAGTGAACCGAGGTAATTCAAATTAATATAAACGTCATTTCTATCAGGTCTGTGGGAATAAGTTTTTAATTGACAAGACGTGTTGTAAGAACCATCTTTTAAAGAAGTGTACATGTTCTGTTATCAATGTTGATTGAGTGACATGATGATAGTAATAAAGGGATAAAAGAGGCAGCTACAAGGCCTTCTGTGTTCCTCTATTTTTTATAACTCATGGCCAGCTTCAGGTGGTTAATCAATCTCCATAACAGTGCTAGCGGCTCCTTAGTGTAGGATCTTACTCGCAGCTTTTAATCTCCTAGTTCTCAAGAATCTGCTACCTTCATAAAAACATAAAATGTGTTCTGGGGTCTCCTCCTCTTTCTGGTAATACCTGTACTCCTATCCGGTACAGTTAAGTGGTAGTGACCTGTCAGGAGTCCAACCAGAAACCTGATTCAGTTGTAGTTGTCTTCCAGTAATTCCCTTGTAAGTTTTGCAGATGGTCTTTCTATGAATCCTCTTCTGGTGCCTCATGCCTGGATTATTATTCCACTACATATCCCAACCCTAGAGTATGGTGAAGAATTGCTAATTACTGCATCGGATGCGACCACAAAGCGCTTAGACAGTGGGCCGCATTCAACCCCTATAGCAGCCATGGAAATACAGGCTGGCAATCAACACGTTTGAAAGTCATAAGAGGCCGCGCAAAAGATGCAAATAAAAATGCAGCATAGCTTCTTGGACCGGGCTGAGGAAATTATGCTCAGCAATGTGCTGGAGATGGAGAACAGTCATTTTTTTCTGCACAAAAATCTCAAATAGAAAATACTATCAGAGTGAAATGCATGTCAGGGTTGATTTCCAAAGTAAACAAGGCCATGATGCCAGTATGGGAGATAACAGCACTGACATTGGAAACAATCGCTGCCAGATATCCTTCACCATCTTGGACACATGTTTATATCAACGGCTCTGCTACCACTGCAAATAGAAATGCAGGAGCCGGGGTTTATCTCACATCGGCACGATTTCAGAGCCAGTGGGTAGAATTGTGACCAACTTTGATGGGGAGATCAGGGCCATTTATCTTGATTAACAACTGAGCTGAAAATAAGTTAGTAATCCTAGTTGATTCTAAAGCAGCAATTTCTGTGTTAAATGGGGATCATAACTGTATGCACCTTGATGTAATCAATTGCCTCTCACTGATTAAAAAAGCCGACTCAGATGAAAAAGAAATAGTGTTTCAGTGGATTCCCAGCCACTGCGGATTGCACAGAAATGAGAGTGCAAATGCTTTAGCTCGAGAAGGCTTGCAAAAAGACCAACCAGTGATTGGGTTAACATTCTATTCAGCCAGCAGAATTTTGCAAAACCACTTTAAATTGAAAGGTCAGGAAGGCGCTCCTAGGCGGCAGAAGGAAAGTGATGAGAATGTCTGAGGAATAATAGCTTACCATCTGACCTAAGAAGGGATGTGGCAGTTGCATGTTTCCGAGCAACTACGGGGCATGACTACCTCAATAATCATCTGTTCAGGATCGGAATGTCGGATACCCCCACATGCCCGCTTTTCAGCCAGGGTAAATGGACTACGACCATTTGGAGGAGTGCTCTGCTATGGCAGGCATCCAGGAGTCGGTTAGTGGAAAAAATCGGTACAGCCGACAGGCAAAGATTTATTGGGTTGCATGCAGTCTGATGGCCTCAAGAGACTGGCGTAGGATTTAAAAAAAATTATTCCACCAAACTTTGGACTTGTTAAGGATTCATTTTAAGATGTATACTCTAGGCAGTAGAGTTCAAAATCTAGAGAGTCCATGTTGGCTCCCTATTTGGCCAATGTGTCAACCTTTTTATGGCCTTTATGCCCCACATGCCAGGGTCAAGCCATTGGTGTCACTAACTCCATTCAGTTCCAAACACTTTGCTTTGCATGAGGCTAGGGCTTGTAGTGCTGTCTAACCTAGAGAGATTCAGTGAAGATAGCTATCTTCCGTGAATGTATTCTTAGCTTTTTTATTTCCCTGGTATAGTGTTCAATCACTATGTCTTCAGTCTGGAATACTGTAACATATTTATCTAAGCTTATAGTCAGTCAGTTTTGGAGCTGTCACTACCAGTAGGAATTTGCCTTTAGCGGTCTTCCTTTGGCCCATTCTTCCTGTTCTGGTATCAGAGACTCATGATGATGCTTGATAAGTTTTTCAGTACCAACTTCGAAGTTTGATAGGATTTATCAAATAGATGACTAAAAAATGTTAAAGTGAATTTACAGATATCAAGTGATGACACACAAATCAACTAGAGTGCTTGACAGTACTTAAACCTCAAGCTGTTTGATGAAGATGAATTGATTGATACTAGGAAGTGGCGGGTTTTGTTCCCCAAGTCTTCTGGTTTATTGTACTTTCCTAGTTCCTTAGTTAAGTGCAATCGAGTCAATCCTTTTCCTAAGGAGTAGTGTCATTATTATTTATTGTTGTTATTGTTTTATAATTATATAACTAACATTCTGTATACAACACTTTCACACTGATAAATACATTCACTCTCAACACAAGGGACACAACACTATATACAATAAAACAACCATATTTCCTCCAAAAATCAGACTAGATACTCGCTGATGTGCTCAAACACCCTTATTTAGCCCCTTAATAGCCTTACTTAATTTGTAATTATTTTCACTTGTTCATTTACTTCCAAGAATGTGTGTACAATTTTCACTAAACTAGTTGTACTCACCTCTTTTCTGAAAACAAATTGACTTCGTACAAAAATATTCTGACTTTCCAAAAATGCAGTTGATTTCGCTTTGATTTGCTTGTCTATTGATTTTATTATTTGCCTTGGTTGGAAAGGTTGTATTTCTTCCATAGTTATACTATAAATTGTGAGATTTCTTCTTGAAGTCTACGAGGTGATGAACATGTAACATAGTTTTACCACCATCCGAGATGGATTGGTATTACAATTATATATTCTTATTAATAATTGTTGGATTCGTGAGAAGCGGACAAGAAGAGGTGAGGTAGTTTGGAAAAACACTTTTTTTCCGATGTTTCGACCTATATTCAGGTCATCTTCAGGGACTGGGTGAAAACATATGTTGATTGGGAAAATACAATACAAATGTACATATAAACTTTGAAACCAAATATTTCATACTCACATAAAGTGTGGTATTGTTATTATTAAAATCTTATTAATAAATTTATGATATTTAACAATATTAAAATATGCCTTTTTAAGTTTATACATAAAAGTTTATTCAGTTCTGAGCATTGAAATAAATAAAGATTGGCTGAAGCTGTCAGGAGATTACAGTTATATATAGGATTATGTATTATAAATCCCCAAATATATTCTTTGAAGCATTACAGTCTATGTGTTAGAATATTGTCTGTTCTATAGAATATGTACAAACTGTGTCAGTACCCATATTTTTCAGAAATTCATTTATTGTTCAATGCCTGACAAGAAACTGTTGTCTGAGTTTATCCCTACATTGTTTTGAATGTTCTGAAATTTTTGTTTTCAAATTTTACAAAGAGATACTCAGATTGCCAGTGTCCCATCTATTCTTATTTGATAGAATGATTCAGGTATTCTTAGCAGTTAAGCAAATCCTTTCCTTGCAATGGTTTGTTCGCTGTTGTTGGTGACATTTATTTTTATTTATAATTGAATTTAAAAAAATGTAAATTTGTTCATTTATAATTTAAAGTTAATTTTACAATGCATGTTCTCAATTTTATTGTTTTAAATAACAATGTTAACAAACAAAATGCCAATATTAGTTGGTAAATTGATCCTTTGTAATTGAAGGGAAAAGCTGGAAAATTTGAGATAAGTTTATTGTTGAAGCCAAATATATATCATGTGTTGTACAAATAAATTATAAGAGGCTGTTGTGACTGATGGTCAATGTGATAAGCAAAAAATTATTATTTCTTTGACTAGAGAATTTATTTTGCGGATTGATTCTCCTGTTGCATTAAGAGAAAGTTAATTTTAAAAAATTATTATTTCTTTGACTAGAGAATTTATTTTGCGGATTGATTCTCTGTTGCATTAAGAGAAAGTTAATTTTTACTGCTGAAAAAAATGAGTGGGGCAGATAAATGGGGTCACTGTTCTCACTTTCTAAAAAAAATTAATCGCAAATTAAACTTTTTATTTTTTTTCTTCCATTATTATTATTTTATTTCATTTCATCAATTGTCTAATTGAGGTCCGATATAACGGTGGGATGTTGTGGGCCTCAGCTTTAATATTCTGCTTAGGAGGTTGATGAATTATTTTTTGTGTTAAACCAGAACAATTTAGATTCTGAAATAGACAGAATTAGTCATGGTTATACATAATGATCAATAAATCCTTATCTTGATTTAAATCTTTAATTGGGTTTCTAGGTATATTTTAATAATTAAAAAACTGAAGAGAATTATATATATATATATATTTTTTTTTATTTTTTTTTTTTTCGAGGGTTCGCAACAGCAGAGGTCATATAAACTCTCAGGGTGTCGGTTTCGAACCCAGGACCTTTATTTTACAGTGATAAGTGACCTGTCAAATTAACTGTTACATCACCAATGCCCCATACTTTATACTTACTTTTAATTCTACTTTTTATCTAAGATCTTAGTTGAGATGAAAAAGTTAGTGTCACGAGTGGGATTCGAACCCATGACTTCGATTCATTCAGATACCAACTCCTTATACCAACCTACCTCAACCTCCGAGTGAATTGAAATCACAATAGCTCAAATGGTGTATTTCAGCAGTGGTGTATTTAGCTGAAGGTCGTGGGTTCAAATCCCACTCGTGACTCTAACTTTTTCATCTCAACCAAGTCCTTAGATAAAAAGTATAATTAATTAAAATAATTAATACTGTCAATTAAGACTACTAAACATACATTGATTTTTTACATATTTTAGAGTTGCAATTAAATAAATTGAAAATTTGTATAAACATAACCACTTTGGTTTTAGATTTTGGTATGTAAGCCTAGTTGCTTGTTATCGAAATACCTCAACATGTGAATGGCACCACATGGCTCACAGTTTAGAAATTAATTACGATATTTGGTTAGTTAATGGAAACCCAAACACGAGCACATACAACCCTCTCGTTTACCAGTTTTCATTTGACCGACAGGTAACGTAATGTGATAATTATTTTTGTATTTATTACATTAATTTTATTTTTAGAATACCGTCGAGCTGTATCTTGTATTTTTTATGGTATACTTTGTCCTCGTCCCTCTTCAACTGTATGCTGTTGTACGACAGAGACACCCAGTTACACGACTTTTCACGGCATCCTTGCTTTTAGAATTTCTAGGCTTGTGTTTTAATCTTGTCGATGTTATCAAATTCACTATGGATGGAGTCGGATATCCAAATATTGCTGTTGTAGGAGACATACTGGATATCCTTTCAAGGGTGAGTGTTTCTGGAAATTTACCTGGTGAACTTTAAAATTAAATTAATTTCTGTTTCAGACTACTTTTATGCTATTACTTCTACTCTTAGCCAAAGGGTGGGCTGTCACGAGGCAGGAATTCACATGGAAACCACTTCTATTCACAGTATGGTTTATTTATGGGGTGGTCCACGTTTTACTTTATGTCTGGAACAAAGTAAGTATTTAGTGACAAAATAAGAGCTTTTCTAAACTCAAAGGTTTGTTCATTAGACAGAGGTGGACATCATCGAGGACATAGACGAATACCAAACATGGCCTGGGTGGCTCATTCTTGGCTTGAGATGTTTAATAATTGTATGGTTTCTACTGGAACTTCGTGCCACAATGAGATATGAGCACAATGACTCAAAGCTCCATTTCTTCCTGCACTTTGGTGCTTCGGCTCTTGTGTGGTACATATACCTTCCAATCATTGCTCTAGTCGCTCTCCAAATACCACCATTTTGGAGATACAAACTGTTATTAGGTAAATATAAAATTTTAAATTAACTCATCAAGTACATATCAAAAGGTCAAATGACAGAATCGATAAATACATGATAAAGTTTCTTATTTTATGTA
Source organism: Cimex lectularius (assembly GCF_000648675.2). Taxonomy (NCBI): domain Eukaryota; kingdom Metazoa; phylum Arthropoda; class Insecta; order Hemiptera; family Cimicidae; genus Cimex; species Cimex lectularius. The sequence continues at coordinate 465,917 of NW_019392714.1, read as the reverse complement.
AATTTAAATGATTTAAGAGGTAAAAAGAAAAGCTTAATTTGAAAAACTGTTAATATATAGCCAATTACATTTGTGTTGTCTTACAACTTTTGCTTCAACTTACAACAATAAAAAATTATCATTTGGACCATGTAGTTTCAAGGGATAATGATTTAATTTAAAAAATGTGTGAATGATTATGATGACTATGATTTTGTTTTATTTATAGGTATTACATATTCGGCTGATTGTCTTGCTTATATCGTGATGACTCAGTTGCTTTGGCCTACAAGGACTGAACAGTATTTCTTATTGGCCACACACCGGCTCGATGCGACTGAGGAACTTGATGAGTTCAACGAGGCCCCACATGTTATACACGGCTCTGGCAATGATCGGTTGATCGCATGGGAACAGCCAGATCCGAAGGAAAAGTATGTGCCAGCATCAGTTATTATATCATAAAACAAACGATGCAATCAAAAGGTTTGAGTAAGTTTGCACTATCATCAAGAAAAATTGCTGTAATGTGGTGTTTCAGCCTAAACCAGCAAAATATTTAGTCGATTGATGTTATGTAATTCATAAACAACGAATTGAATTTTCGCTTTCGAAAGTTAAAATAATACTTAACAAAACATCAATTAGTATTCCTTCGAGAGGAGTACTTTCTGCTAAATATTGAATTTGTCAATTAATGAGTATTAATTAAATACTCACTTATCAATTGTATATGTAAATATTTTAAGGCTAAATACGTTTGTTTTAACCACAGACTGATATGATTTCAAGGTTAAAAATTTTATAAATGAAAAGCAGATTTGGTTTTAAATGGTGCTTCGCTGATTATTAGTCTAATTTATACACTAAAGTATAGGTACACCCTGACCAATGTAAAGCAAAGACATTGTAGACTTTAAGAAGCTTAACGTAAAAAAAAAAATTATTAGTCTGTAATTGTGTAAATATTTGATAATCACAACACGTCCAAATCTACTGAGCCTTCCAATAGTGAAGAAAATGATGACAACGTTAAAATTGGGTATATATTTTTACAAAACAAAAAGTATACATTGTTAACTTGTTTATTTTGAATATAAAATCCTTCATATTGGACATTGGTTTTAAATTGTTGTAGTATTTTTGGATCTCAGGTATGATAAAAGTAATGAAAATTTGAAAAACACTTCTGATAAAAGGTATTTTATAAACGTTTCTAACATCTTTATGTAATGTTGCAAATTTAATGCAGATTAAAGCTAGTCCAGATGAGTCAAATGAGAAAGAAATTAGCACCTTACCAGATAAAAGGACATTTTTTAAAAGGTTTTTAAGTTAAAATTTCAAAAAATTAATAATAAATGTTGGATGGTTATATTTTTGGCCCTGTTAAACTTAACATAAGGAACTTTTAGATATTTTTAAATAAAAGTAGTAGCACATTGCAGAAAAAGTCCAGATTTCTGAACTTTTTTTTATTCCAAAAATTGATTGAGCTAGTAAAATGTAGCATTATAAGGCAGTTATATCTTTGAAATTATTTAGTTTTATTTAGAAATTAACTTGTGATTTGAACTGTAATGTTTAATCATTTGGAAGATTTAAAATTCCTAGGAAAGTGTTTTGTCAGAAAAAAATTATGTACATAACTTTGTATGCATTATCTCACTACTTCAACAATCATTTCTTTGTGACATTGTTTATCCAGGTGTATTTTTTTAGCGAACAATTGTTATATTTTTGCTGTGTTTATGAAATCTGTTGGTTAAACAAAATTATTTTTTATTGTGAAATTGCTCTTACTAATTTCAAAAGACATTTTCATCAATTTTTTGATTACTCGTACTAGAGTTGAAGTGGTCAACAAAAAAGTCGATATTACAACATAATGCAACACAGTAAATTTTAGAGGGCTGAGTATAAGCCGTGCAACTGTGGCAATAGATAATTACATTGCGAAGTGTTCCAGTTGTATTGCTGTGATTATTTGATCTATATTATATAATATTTCATAAATCACAGAGTTTGTAAAGTGTGTTGCAAGTCTGTATTGTTTACCATTTAATGTGGTTTAGGAAAAAATGTGATTGTGATACATTTCTTGTGTCAAAATAGCGGTTTATTGTATATTACTACTTACCGATTATACTTATATGCGTATGTAATGTAAATAAATCTTAATTTTAAAAGATTTGCTCAGAATTAGATTATGTAATTTATATAAATATTTGGATATTGTGTAAAAGAAGTAAACATAGAAAATAGAATTACAAAGGTAAATTTTTGTGATGTGATATTTTGGTTGTGCCCATTTTTCTTAATTTTATTTTTATTTTTCTACACTATGACACCAACAGCAAGTGTATTTATTTTTTTATTACTCCCCTGGTTATATTTTAATATTTCCTTATTAAATTTTTTAGTTAATTTTTTGAATGATTGTTATAAAACAACTTAATTTTGAAAATATATATATTTAAAATTCTACTCCTTGACTTTTTAATCTGCCTAAATGACATCTAAACAAATAAATTTTATTAAAAATAATTTTAAATAAAGACTACTTAGGAAGAGGCTAAAAAATTATGCTTAAGACTTCTATAATTTTTTTTTAAATAGTAAAAGTTACAAACTTTTAAAAAACAATTACTCAAATAAATACATTCAATAATAATAGTTATAATAATTATGGTGACATCTGTGTTTTTAAATAAAGACTAAGGATAGTTTTTATGATACTTTCTTAGCAGTTGAAGGATTTAAAAAATTACAGAAAAAATATGTGTATTTATGTATAAAAAACATGGTGTGGAAATCAAACGCAAACAATTGCTAAAAATGCTTTGCCAAAGCCCTAAAGCTAATCTAAAAATAACAAAAACATTGATTTGTGGTTTAGCATACATCTAAAATATTACATTTAAACTTTTCCATTTTTCATATAAATATTTATTTATTACAAGGAATTCTTGTGCATATCATGGCAAAAAAAAATTTCTTTAAACTTAAATGTGTTTACAATTATATATTTTGAAGCTAAATTTGAAAACAATAAAAAAAAAAAAAAAAAACAGGCGTAGGAACAAATTATTGGTATCACACTCTATCTAACCAAGCCTTTTAAATCAGGTAGAAAATTATTCCTTTTATAATCTGTTAAAATAAAATAATACCTTTTTTGCTCCTACGCCCCAACTTATACTTAAATATATTATGGCCAATAAATTTGATCGAAAGATAAAACAAAATTTGCAAGCTTACAATTTCCTGTGAAATATATTTAATACTTATTTAAAGGAATGTTTATGCTTTCTTTTCTTTAACTACAGATTACTCATTGAACATATTTAAATCTTCAAATGTTGATGCTCCTCCTTGGTCTAAAATTTGCATCATCATGTCCGAAAGTTCCGGTGGCTGATTTTGAGGTCCAGGCTGAGGAGGGACGTTGTGATTTACACTGTTACTCGATCCTTGGCCATCAGGCTGGCCCTGCCAAGACCAGAGCCCTGCATTGTTTGAAGGATTGTGATAAGCTTGCACTCCCGATCTCCCTCCACTCAACTGTGTATATGTCGGTCCTGAAGGCGAGCGGCAGGGACTGACCTCGCTGAACTGATAGCTCTCACTCACAGGCTGTCGCAGAGACCAAGCAGGTTGTGCCGGTGTCGGACTCGACGTCGGTTTGATTCTAGATATGTTCTGTTGTCCCGGGGAGGTATTATAGCCGACTGGGGACTGTGTCGGGGCATAATTATACACCTGGTTAGGTCTTGTGTCAGTATTGTGTTGAATATGCTGTGACATTTGTGAATATCTCTGTAATGTGTAATCTACACCTGGTTGATAGTTTACATCAGCAGGGGCTTCAGTTTCAGTGCCACTTTGCAACGATTTAGCAGTGGTATTTGTGCACACTATGTATTCAACCTCATCCGTGTAAGGATTCAGAAAAGCAAAAGCAGAAGTCCTTAGCCAAACCCATTCTCTATTCTTTGAACGAAATCTATACATGACTGACATGACTTGCCCTTTTAGTTTAACAACTTGTTCAAATGATTCTTTCATGTGAGTTTGATCTTCATGATGGAAAAACTCAAAGCAAGATTTTCCTAGTAATTCAGGAGGTGAATATCCCAAAATACCCATGACTCTTTGATCGACAAAAGTAAATTTTCCTTCCATAGAATGACGGGATATAAATTCTGAATTGCTGTTGGATCCGGATAAATCTGTTGTATTTGGTGTAGAAGTGACTTGTAGCCTGCCTATGGCAACTAGGCAACAATGGCTTCCATCATCTTCAACCCCTCTTTCCATCTGTACGGCTGATAAAGGATGCGGATCGAATTGACCGGTTGGAGGCCAGTTTTTAATGTATCCCGTGCAATGCACAACCGCGTAATTGTTTCCATCCCTTGAAGGTCCCAAAGAATTTCTCTGTTTCAAACGACTCAGATGGTTGTCAAGTCCTACATTGCCCACCTTCATCCTGCAAATGAATCCCCTCCTCGAACCCATACAAAGCCTCATCGAAGATTGGTGGCCTTCCTTTTTTACGGTTCCCGTTTTGAGATCTAGTATCCTTCCTGAGTTTTGAGGTTCCTGAGTAGAGAGCTGCTCGCGTACCTTTTCAACATCATCAGGATGCAAATGTTCATAGATAATTGAACCATACCAATCACTCTGTGACTGATTTAAAACAGGACTTATAGAGTCGGAAACATAAAATATTCTACCTGAGTCACAAGTCACTACAAATAAAAAGCCATCGGCTGCTTCAAGTATCAAATGTTTCAGTTCTTGATCTGTTAGAAATGAAGGTTTGTAACTGCCGTCAGAACTCGTGTTTCCTGTACCTCTAAGGGCTTTCATATGTGCAACGGCCATTCTCAAAATAGTGAGCTTGTCAGGTTTACGTGCAAGTGCACTGCATGTCGGTACCATGTCTGACAACTCCGTAATGTACGCAGTCATCTTATTCCTCCTCCTCCTCTCGATTTCACAGTGGTTTTCTCTACTAGCGAATCTTTCTTTGTCTTGCATGTTGTCTTCTTCCATTCTCGAATATTTGTTCCCACTAGGGTCGTCTTCATCTGATCCAATCGAACTCCCCCTTCTTTTCTGTATGACCTTAGATGGGTCTATACTGGCGATGGGATGAGTTAAAGTAGACATGAGATAAACTTTAACCGTGTGAAATTAAACATTAGTAGAAGAGAGTATCAACATTTTTCAACCCTCGATATTAGTCGAATATTGCTCTGAATTTTCAGCTACCACAGAATTATCCTTCTAATATTAATTGGATTTTTAAGGAAGAGTTTACTTTGCCCGAGATGGCCACAGTTAACATGTCTCATGAAAGTTTATCTTCTCAAAAAAAAAAGATCTGCAAAAAAATAATAAAAATCACCTTAGAACAATTAATAAAAATGAAAGTGATTTAAAGCAAATATAACAAGTCTTTTTAATTAATAAACTTCATAATTTATGTATATAAAAGTTCATCATTATTTGATGATTTTCACATATATTACTATGATGGATTATGACTATTTTTGATATAAATAACTTTACTAGATGTATGTTGTAACTAGAAAAATAATGTTCACATTTCGTTCACATTGGATGTGTGCATAGGTTTTTCACTTTTCAGAAAAACAAGTCAAACTTTCAAAATATAAATGTAATTTATTTTTAACAGAAAACATAATTTCCTTTGTTTTCTATGACATACTGCCAATGTTCTGGCCAGTCCTTTTTATAACTAAGTCTGATGACTTAGACGAGAAGAAATCTGAAGGGTCAAGGTCTGATTTTCAGAGGTTTTCTTACAAAAATTCCCTACCTTTTAAGCGGTTGTCTGGGGAGTGGAAAAGTAAAAATCTTAGGGGCAAGGTCTTGAGAATATGGAAGGTTTGAAGCCAGCTTAATCCAGCAATTTTACTCTGAGTGAATGTAAGTGGGTGAGGCCTGCCATTGTTGTGTCTATTCACCAAGAATGGATATTTTTCCTGACCCAAGACGGTCCAGCTGCGCAGATTATACCTCTGTCATAAGGGTTTGATTACGAGGTAACATTTCTTAATAAATTATTCCTTGAATATCCCTCCAAACAAAACATAGGACCTTACAGGTCGACAACAGAGTTTCATTCTCTTTGCAAACAGCCCTTCAGCATTTAACATTTTTGTAAATGTCCCACTTTTCCCCAGTGACAAAATACGAATTAAACCCTTCTCATTTATTCCTGTTTAAGTATGAAATACAGCAAGTCATGTGGTCTAACTAGTTTCTGAGGGACAATTAATGGTTTCACAAAGCAACTCAGAGATCAGATTCTTCTATTGTTGGGCGATATACTTGAAATCAACCTCATCCTCCAATACCGCTTTTACGCTCGTTAGACATTCCACAAAGAGACTGGTCTTTGAATCGTCTCTATCTCTCTCTTAATTTCCCAGATATCCCGGATCACGTTTTTCCAACTTCCAACTGATATTGTCCAAAATAAGACAGTTGCAAAGTTCATAAAATTTTGATGTTTTTAGTTGGTGTGACATTTTAAAAATGTAATGTAAGAGAGCTACGTTTAAAGAAGTTGATCCAAAATTATCATTTCATATGCAGTTATTTTGTAACTAGACGGGTAAGTTTTTGAACAAAATAGGTCTAAAAAAAAAAGGAAATTTGGTGCTACATCTAAAAATGGAGTCTATACTTGGGAAAAGTTACTTTAGAGTGGAGAAAATTCAGGTTTTATGTAAAGAAATGTGTTGTTCTTAAATAAACACTAAAAAATGGTTACTTTTAATCGGATTGAGATAAAACCATGAGGTATATGGCATTCTACTCCACTTTAGATGGACCGTTACTGAAAAAAAAAAATTAACACAATGAGCCGACTCATATATCATATATCTATACCATTGTAAAATTAATGGCTGGTCTAATAATACATGAATTTAAAAAAATGTCATGCCAGTCTCAGTTTTATTCTAGACTTTTGTGATCAACTACTTCCTACAAACACTTTCTTTCTGTAGGATTTTTTTACACCCTAGAGCCAACGGGGCCTGAAGGATTATTGGATTGTTATAAGGATGAAGCCGTGATCCATGCTTCACATACCTTTGAATTAATTAACTTTATTTCTCTAACATATAGGATGAAAGTCAATATTTGAAAAAATCAAAAAAACATGCACACATCCAACATTACGGTTGAAATGGTTTTCAATTTAGAATTTATTTTTCCAGCCAGCCATAATTTTTTAAATACTATCTTCAAATTGTGAACAACCATAAATGACTAATAAACCAAATTAGTGGTTCAATTTAAGAACCATTACACCATTACTTTTAAAAAAATGCAAAATTATGAGGCAATTTAAGCTGTTTTGTTGACCTTAAAACCTAGAATCAATTAAATAGAAACAATTAAGTAAATGTGTTTGGAGCCACTATGAATTGTACCTGATTTAAATATAGTATTTTCTGTTTTGAAAATCTTCTCTTTGATGGATAAGCAATCTTGAAATGTGTTCAGTTGCCGGTGGTTTGAAAAAAAAAGGCAAACTCTGAGAAAATGGTATGTGGTTTCGAAATGCGACAACGCCAGTCTATTTTCTTCTTTTTCAACAAAAATAGCGCAATAAAATCAATTTTCAAATTAAAAACCTTGATTGTAAAGTACGATTTTTTTTTCAATGGAAGGAAAATAAATTTAAACAAAAAAGGAAACAACAACAAAGATAAAATGAGGAAACTCCGATAAACCACCTCGGACTCTTGATCAGGACTGACTTTTACCAAACACAGTGTAACCTCAAACCATAAAAGATTCAGATTTTTTTAAAATATATTCATTCAATTTTCCATTTTTATTAATGTAATTCAATTTAAAATTTAAAAATAATTTAAAAGTTTGTTTTATTTATTTTTAATGCTTACAAAAATCGTGTGTATTTAACAAATTTGTTTGCACCCCCTTCCAAATCTTAACTAATGACGAGACCGACCTAAATACAAATTCATATAAGTATTTTGTAGTCATAATTGATCGTATTAATTATTTCAATTAATTATACTTTTTTACTAAGGTCTTGGTTATATGAAAAGTAGAATTAATTTTTTAAAAAACTAAATACAAGTTCTTTACAAACTAGAATAAGACGTTGAGACGAATCCTATTCGTACTGGCTATTTTAAAGCCATTAAACACCAACACAGATATACAATATATTAGATTATAATATTAATAATTATTAATGCACAATATATCTAGATTTTTTCAAGGCATTTGATAAAGTTGATTATTGTCTCCTTATCCGAAAACTCATCATCCTTGGAATACATGGTTTTCTCCTCAAATGGTTTAACCCCTATTTTCAAGATAGAAAACAATTTGTAAAGCTGAATTTAGACAGTTCTAAAATATAGTTGTATTATGTGGTATACCTCAGGATCATTACTCCCCAACGATAGTTCCCCCTCTTTGCTGATGACCTGAAGGTCTATAGGGTCATAACTTCTTTTTATAACGCTAAGCATCTGCAAAAATCTGTAAACAACTTTCTTAAGTTTTAATGTTGTAGCATGAAGCTAAATGTAGGTAAGTAGTACATTACTACAATTATGCCATACAAAGACCTTGGAGTCTATTTCTCTAACATCCTGACATTTAACTTGCATTGGAATAATTAATAAGGCAAATCAAATGTTAGGTCTCTTACATAGAACTACAAAAAAATTTAAGGATGCAGAAACAATGATTTACTGTTTAAGGCTATGGTCTGTCCCATTTTAGAATTCTCTTCAGTTGTTTGGTGACCACATCAAAAAATACTAAGTAGTTCAGCAGAAAATGTACGTTTTAATTGCACGCTCTGATTTAAAATTATTTGAATATACTGTTATTATGTACAACTTATTATGGAATCCGCAGAACTGCATTCATTAAACATAAGATGACAAATAATGACCTTTTTTTGGAGAAAAAAAATTTTAGGTTTGAATACAGGGCCACTGGATTCGAACCCGGGACCTTTACATCTAAACCTTGTGGCCACCGATGCCTCACACCCGATATATTCTTACAAACTCTATAATAATATGATCGACTGTCCACAATTAATCAATTTGCTAAATTTCCTTGTACCACAACACATTTAAAATTTAGTCCAATTTCTCAACTCATGGAATCGAGTAATAAATTTCCTTTACATTGTGACACTTTTTGCCTTTCCTTAAGTTGATTTAAACTTTTTCGTTATTACAATAACTCTATACATGTGTGTATGTGTATAGAGCTTATGTAAATCAGTATTAATTATTTTTTAATTAATGATGAATAATTGTGTAGAGTTCTGCTTGGTGTGTGGCTTTTTAGCATAATCAACTCCAGTCATCATTCGACAGACATTTTTGCCACAGTGATTTGCCTGAGTTTCGTTTTAGTTGTCACTTTTATGTGTTTTTAAGGGTTCCCACTTACAAAACAAAAAATCAACCTACCACCGAACAGCAAGTAGGCAAACCTGGATGATCAGATATGATCAAGCTACAATATTTAGTTAGTATAGATACATCAATATAAAATAAATCAGAAATAGAAATGAAAATTTATTTATTCTTTAAGTTCCTCATGATTGTATTTATATTTTTTCTTGGAACAGTTTAGAATAAATAATGAAAGGGAGTAAAATGCACAACAAAAACATTATAATCAACAATGGCCAATGGTATGAAGCAAATACATATCCAATGTTTTTCAGTTGTACTAATTTCCTGCAAAAAAAAATTGCATACAGAATTTTGTCATTCAAATGAATAAACAATAAAAACATACCCTCCAGCATTGTAAGATATTATTCTGAGTAAAAATTCACCTTCCCTATTTGGATTCAATGTGGAGGGAATTATGACATAATGTCCTAGTGGAAGTTTGAATCTCAAACTCACTTTTCTCATATTGTAAAAGTTGCTACTTATCATTGGGAAATGGTGTTTGCAATAAAATTCATTTAATACTGATGAGACTTGGACAGGATTTATCTAAAATTCAATATCAACAAAAGAGCGTTTAAACAGAAGACTCATAAATTTACACAAACATCACCTTATAAACGACAAATCCAATTTTTAATAATTTTGTACTTTTTGATTTCCTTGAAGCTTTACGATATTTTTGCAAAAGGGCAATTATAACTGTGCATTCATTCTTAGGATTAGGTTCTGGGTCTGCTGTTGTCAGGCAAAATCTAAACTGAGGGTTTTGAGGAAAGGTGCCTAGAATTATAATTGATTTTTTAAAATAATTTTTTAATTGATTTAATTTCATTTTTTAATTGATTTTATTATCTTAAGAACTTACTATGATGAATTGATCCTCCAGTACTGACTGAAAGAACCCACGAACCATGAAATTCTATCCACTGCCAAGGGTGATCCCTTAGCCCTTTTAAATGGCAGATACTTACATAATAAAATACTCTTACGAATTCAGTTAGATGAACCCACATTTCATTTCCTGTCTTTATCACTGGCAATCCTAGTGCAATTTGTGCCTGTGTCGATATAACTGTCCATTCTGAAACACTGTCATAATTACAGATACTGATGGAAGTAATTAAGCTTTTGCCGTGCTTACAAATTATGATTTTCAGGAATGGATACTTTAATATAAGGCTCTTCGTGCTTGTTTAGGTAAATCACTTTCAAACCTGTTATAAAAATGTGTTTCCAGGATTGAGAAAGTATTTCAGATGTCAGTTCTTCCTGTAGCATATTTTTCTAGTAATAACTTAAACTCAGAAAAATTCATTAATAGTTCACACATTGTAGAAGCAAACAATAATAGAGTTCATTTCGAATGCAACTTTCATTATATTGAATGTATCTAGGCAGTCATCGTAATTGGATGTTGGCAAGTGGAATAATTCACACAAACCTCCGGTCAAATCCTCCATCGCCTCATTGGCCTGGGTAAATTCAATGTCTTCATAAGTGCCCAATATCCTAATATACAATTTTCAAATTATAATATATTTTTAAATAATCATTGTATAATTTAAATAATGTTTATAAATCACAGGCTCTGAAGATGATCTCGATAAAGATCAATATTATACCATAAAGAAAATATTTTTCTAACCTACATCACACTACACCGCATCTCACGATCTTTAAATAATATTTTTTAATAATAATTTTCTCAAAAGAGGCTTTACTTTGCATAGGCCTTTTCGTATAAACATATCCAAAATTGTGACTGTTCGCATTTAAATCCAATAAATTCATTGGTGTCATTTCTGATTGGTATTCTATCATCCACAATAACAGTCATCCATTTTCCATATCTCCAAATTCTACAACAGTTTTTACATTAATATTTATAGTGCTAGTATTATTATATATATATATATCAAAATAAAAATAACCTGAAAAAAAACATCCCAATGTAATCTTGATCAAAGCTTTGACAATTTGGACTTATTACCCAGTGGAATATTTCAGGATCTCTCATAACTGAATCAATAGCAACTTTGTACCAGCAATTGGCTAAAAAAAATTAAAAATGTAGTTAATTAGAACGTGAGATAATACTTTACCATATTTTCAATGTATAATTGATTATATGTTTTAGGAGAATGTTAAATAGAAGCCAAAACAGAGTTTTAAGAGCACTTTTGTCCACACGTTTTCTGCCATCTATAAGAAGTCAACATTTCATCAACTGAACTTTTCTTAATAAATGAATATACAAGTCTTTACAAATAATTCAGAGAATCTTAAACAGCAGATTTTCCATGTTAATTTTTTTTTATACGTATAAAAGCAAGAAGTTTCCAAATCCAACTCAGCTCCAAAGGTAAATTGTGTATTATTTTTACCATTCTCCAAACCAGCGTGTATGCAAACATATTTCAAGCTTTAGATGTACTCAGTTCATGGTGAACAAAGGATATAAAATTAAAGACATAGTTATCACAATAGATCCAAACTTAATCATGACACTGAATATGTTATTAGCTTGAAGATTGTTCTGAAATGTAAGAGCAAACTAAACAACTTAACAGCCACCCTCCACTGTATTTCAAGACAAATTGAAATAGACAGGTGAATTTGCAAGACCACAACCCTACTGAGTGTTAACAGCAACTCTTTTGTGGGATGGAAATGCATGTTTCCAGAGAAATCTCTTCGCAAGATAAGAAAATAAGTAAACTTCAGAAAGTTTAACTGGAAATAGGATGAAACTCTGAATTATTGACAGAGCTCTACAGACTTCTGGACATCAATAGTCACAGGATGTGCAAATCCTGCAAAAAACAAAAGAGATTTTATCAGGTTTTCTTCAGGTTTTCTAAGAGATAAGAAATTGTTTTGGGACCTACAACACAATCGTTGGGACTGGGACAAATAATATCTAAGATGAAACCAGACTACTGTATGTACAGAATTGGTTAATGAAGAACATAGAACCCTGAATTCTACTGTATTAAGCATTTTGCAACAAAAATGTAGTGTATTTTTTTCCAAACATGGATAATTATTCAAAAGACTTGTATGACTTCATGAATGTAATATATCTTAATGTTATACAATTAATAAAAATTTCGAGTACAGATTGTTAAATTGAAAGTTTGATTTGTTTCTTTGCAAATGAAGAAGAGCACGATATGAAATTATATTTTTTTTTTAAATTGCAGACTTCTAGACATCCCGGAAAACATTGACATCAATAGTCACAGGCTGTGCAGATCCTGCAAGCAAACAAAAGAGAATTTAACATGTTTTCAAACAGGAGAGAAATTATTTTGGGGTCTACAACACAACCGTTGGAACTGGGACAAATAATATCTAAGATGAAACCAGAGTACTGAATATACTGGTTACAATAGTTTTTGAAGAGCTTAGTACCCTGAATTCTACTGCAATACATAATTTTACCAATTACAAAAAAAAAGTAGTGTATGATTTTTTTCTTCTGATCATGGCTAGTTATGCAAAAGAGTTAAATCTGTTGCTAAATGCAAAATTTCGATATTGTTAAATTGAAAGTTTGATCTCTTATTTTCTGGCTAAGAAAATGAAGAGCACCGTTATTAAATTAAAAAAAAAAAAAAAAAAAAACCTTCCTTAAGAATTCGAACCGTTACGTGTTCTCCCACAAAATCCCGTCTTTCCCCATCGTTATTAGAATTTATTTTTACTCACAATTATCAAAATAATCCAATTTGTTATATTCTGTCTTTTTCTTTACGTTTATATTTTCTGTTATGTTTATGTGTATGTGTATATTTAAAAACAAAAAATCGATAAAAATCAAACTGCCATTCTCGTGAGGTTGTATTGTGAGTTGTGACGTTCACATCTTGTTTCTGTTGACCTTCGTTTGTGTTGGGATAGTGAATTCCTATTTTAAAGTTGTTATAACATATTCGAATGAAATTTTATTACTATCATAAAATTTACAGGAGGAAATTGAACTGTACGTAAAATGTCGTGCTTGTTAAAAAGGTCTTAATGCTTGTACTCATTCTGTAGAGTGTCATATTGAAGAAAGAAGGAAATTTCCTCAAAGACCTAGTTATAAAATATTACTACTTATAAATAATATAAGGCGAGACGTTGTAAGTTGCTTTTTATTTATTTTCAAGCATTTATATCGTCAGAAATTGATAGTATTGTTTTTGTTTGTGTTAGGTTAAATATAGATAATAAAATATTGGAATTGTCCTTTGGTATGTAAAGGTTTTCCCTGTAAGAAAGATATAAAATCAATTGTTTTAATTGTTAATTTGATATAGTATAATGGAGGTCCAAATCAACGTAATTGACCGTAACATCCCGACCAATGTTCTTGACGACCTGTGCAGCCGGTTTATTATAAACGTACCGGAAGAGGAGAGGAACGACTTAATAAGGCTTTGTTTTCAGATAGAATTAGCGCATTGGTTTTATATAGATTTCTACTGTAAAAGCGCTAAAAAGACTATAGGGATCAAAGAGTTTGCACACAGTATCTTCCAGCACATACCCTCGTTGCATCAATACTTGCACAATGTCGACAAGATAATCGATGAGTGGAAAGAGTACAAATATCTGGTTCCTACATTTGGTGCCATATTATTAAATGAAGACTTGTCATATGTTTTGTTAGTACAGAGTTATTATTCGAGATCTTCTTGGGGATTTCCAAAGGGGAAAGTGAATAAGGACGAACCACCGTGGGGATGTGCCATTCGTGAAGTGTACGAAGAGACTGGCTTTAATATCAGAGATATGATAGATCCTAATGAGTATTTGGACGCTAGAGTCAATGAACAACTCGTTCGTCTTTATATAATTCCCGGTGTTAGTAAGAATGCTAAATTTCAACCCATGACTAGAAACGAGATCAAATCGGTTGAGTGGTTCCCACTGGCTGATCTTCCAGTTACCAAAAAGGATGTGGGCTATAGGGTCAAAGGCCCGGGGAACGAATCGTTTTACATGGTCGGACCGTTTGTCAGAAGATTGCGACAATGGATTTATGAACGTCAAAACAAACCTATAAGAAGGCCGAGGAGGGCGAGGCACAACTCTTGTAGTGATATTGACCATCTCGGCCATAAGGACTACCCCTCGACAAAATTCTTGAAGAATATAAAAGAAATAAAAAATAAGACGATGTCCGAGTTGGGAGTTAGTGCATTCATGGCTTTATCTCAAGACGTAGACGAAGACAACGACACATCACCGAATGAAGAAGATGTAAGAAACATTTCCCCAGAAGCCAAAGTTTGTGATAGTAGACCTTTACACTGCTTCATTCAGCCAAATAAACAAATACAAAATAATAGTTCGGATATGGAAAAATTGTTATTGATGTTTCCCAAGCTGTCTCTGAGTGAAAAAAAGGTAAATGAGAAAGACCAAAGATATACAGACAGGAGTTCTTTCGATATTGTAGATGTTAAGGATAAACCAAAATCTATTGAGTTAGCCAGTTTCCTGAAAGCTTTAGAACAGAGCCAAAGGAGTAGCTCAGGTCAACCTTTAAACATGGCCTTGGCTACAGCCGACAAAATTGGCCGAGGGCACAAACTGAGACGAGTCAAGAGAAAAATAGAATTTGATTCTTTAGCCGACTCCGAGTATCATCTCGTTCCAATAAACGAAAATGAAAAAGTTTCAGATAACGACCTAAAATTGGGAAATGACACTGATGGAAAAATTCAATTGAAATTTAATGAAATAACATTGAGTGAGTCAATTAAAAACAATGGTATTTCGCATTGGTGCAATTTTAAATTTGATCTTCAGTCAATTCTCAAATGCATAGATGAGGTTAAAGCATAATTCAATAGTAATCTGTGCTTTCGACTTCAACTGATCTCAAATATTTGTATCTTTTCGGACCACAAGGTTTTATTTAGACTACATTTTAAAATTACAGTAATGTAAATGTGGTTTATTTTTCTTTTTTCATTATTTCTTATTTATTTAATTACTTTAAGATTAAATAAAGTGCCTTCAGCATTTATTGACTAAGCTTTAATATAGCTTGAAGTTTTCCAAATTGTATTTTCCAATTTCCACAATAAGTAATTTTCAACATTTTTCTGACTGGAATATTGTATTATTACATCTTACAAATTTAATTTTTTTCTAGTACCATTGTACAAATACATTAACAATTTCTAGGAAATAATTATATTTTCTTTCTTTCTTTTTTAAGTCAGAGTTAATAGTTGTTAAATGTATTATTCAAATCTTCCAAAAAGTTCAATTTAAAACAGTTTAGTCTAGATGCAACTGTTTGTAGGTTTTTTTAAATGATTTATGTTAATCATTAAACATGTCTTGCTCTAAGAAATTATGAATAATATTATTTTCATTTTTACACAATGATTTTTAAAATTTGTTAGATGTTAATACGAAACACAAAATAAATATTAAAAATGGTAAATTTCAACTCTATGAACACAGTTTGTAAAATCAATTTCAATTTGAATGATAAATTGTGCATTGTTTTTTTATATTTTAATTATACCATTTTCATTTTTGAGCATTTTGTCAATTTATTTTTCCTCTTTTCTCCTTAACCTATTTTCTTATTGGTTATTTATTGAAGTTGACAAAAATTAAACTTCATTGAATAAGAAAAGTAAGTTTTTATTACTTTTCACACATTTTGAAGATAGTTATTTTTAAAAAATGGTTAATTACCGAACATACTGCTTTCCAAATCTATAGGTCGTCCTAAAGAAAACTTCGGCGATTGAACAATTTCCTACAAAACAGTTTTTTCATGTTAGGAAAACTATATTATGGGAGAAATACTCAATAATTAAATTATTAATTGTAGCCAATGATTTATTTTAAAAGCATTGTACACTACGATATACTTTCAATAAATTAGTAATTTAACTTTTTTTGATAGTGAGACATAGTGGTAATATTTTAAGAGATTTTAAGATAAATAAAAAATAATTAGCATTTAAAAGGCATCAACAAAATCACATAATTACATTAATATTAATATAAAGTAATAGCTTACAATTGGCCTCTTCCATTCTACTTGCCAAGGTGGTGGCATGCTGAAGAACAAAGAATTATTTGTTGTAGGGAATTCAGGATCGTTAAACAACATATTTTTGTTCCGTAACTCTTCCCTTAATTTCATAATTTCTTGAATTGTATATGCTTGTATCTAAATTATAATAAATTGTTATACATTAATCATACATAAATTAATGTTAAAAAGACTTTACATATTAATAATGAAGATTTATATCCAAGGTTCTGGTAAAATTTTAAAGCATCTTTTTGAAGAAAAGCATTCATTTTCAAAATAAAAAATAAGACAATTTAAACAAAATTGTTCAATAGGAGAGTCATTACTTTAAAACCTTTTACCAGAACTTCCAGAAAATGGATTCTGAGACATTTCTAGGATTTACAAATATGTATACGTATAAGTTTATTTATATGCATAAATATTGAACCTGCCATGAGCTTTATACATACGTATTTACTTTCTTTGTTTCTATCCATTTTAAAATTTTATTTTTAAATTGTAAATTAAGTGTTAAAATTCAAGTAGCAGCTGTATTTTGTCATAGTCACATGTAATTTCCATATGAAGATCCTTTTTTTATCTAAATTCTAGTTAACTACCAAAAACTATTTTCCTTATAACAAAAAGGTAAGCATCCACATGACAATGGGAAACGAAGGTTTTGGGAGTAATTTGTCATACAAGGTTAATTAGTCTTGGAATACGGGATTTGCTTTGGCTTAGGTGGTTTTTTCAGCTTCTGAGGAAATGAAATATCATCTGCGTGAATATTGTTCAGAAGTTTAACTACTAGATAATCAGAGCTGAATAACTCCCAAACCAGGAGTTACAAGTCAGGTGCCCTGTATTTATATCATAAAGATTGCTTGCTGTCGCCTGCTCTTGAGTAGAGTAACAATCTAGTAAATAGTGAAAGTTTATTTCCACTTTGTCCATGCCCCTCTTGTCATTAGTAAGCATCAGGAAAATGAACAAGGAGTTGAAAACAAGTGAACATTTTATACAACTGGCATTATTCTCTATGGTCTAAGTGTGCATTACAAAATATAATTAGGTTCCAGATTATTTTTAAAAAATGTGGATTTTTATTAGAGTAATAAATTCGTTTGTAGTTGGTATATACTTGATCATCCTGTCCTGATTATCCTTGCTGATATTGTCTTCTGGCTGTTTTGGTTTCATAAACCTACCACTGAAGAAGTGTTAAATCGCATTTCATCATCATCATCAGTGGTTGGTTTGAGAAGCTGAAACTCTCTGTAAGGCCAAACTAGTAAGACTATTCAGACCAGGAATGGACCTAACTAGAGACTCAGATAAATATCTAGCAAATGCATACTTGTTAACTAATATGCAGACATATCAGTACACGCTTTTTAATCAGTGAAAAGTGTGCTTAAATTTTAAATATTCTAGAATTTGAAAAAAGCAAAACGAACAATTCAACATGGAAATGGAAGAAGAAAAATTTCATTTAATAAAAACGGGACTGCTTGCATTTAATAAAATTTATGAAGACCCAGAGTTCAAAGCGAACTTTAGAAATATATCACTGAATAAATTAATTTCTCTACCCTGCTGCTGGATCCGTCCAATCGTATGTATTTTTTTTTTTTTTTCAATTATTCATAATACATATTCTATTAATGCTGTTTTTAACAGCTTGTGTTTGATAATCTCAGTTTTATTGATTCAGACCTTCAGCCAAAAGTGCAATATTCAGGCAAATTTGGTACTTTTTTAAATAAGTAACTGTGATATTCAATAAAATGTTGATTATAAAATATTGTCACAGGTTTGTTACTATTATTATTCTAGATAATATTGGCATTTCTGCTGCTCTCGAAAGTCTCTGCTCATGCCGTCCACTTTTATCGAGAGTTGTGCCTAAAGACGAAAATGTATCTGGTGGTTATGTTGGTATGAATTTATTCAGGTATTTATTTAATTTTAGAAATGTTTTATGATATAATTCATCTAATTTAAGCAAAAATTTTAAAAATTATTTTTTAGGTTTTGGCACTTTGGCAAATGGATTTCAGTACTCGTAGATGATCGACTGCCTTATGATATGGAGAAACAACAGTTTCTCTTTACTAGCACCGGCCTACCGTACGAGTATTGGAAACCTCTACTTGAAAAGGCGTATGCCAAATTGATGGGCTCATATTGGGCCCTGGAACAAACGAATATTTTGGAATTTTTAGAAGACCTTACCGGAGGAATCACCGAATACTTTAATGTAAAAGAGACCACACAGATTCTTATGAAGTCCGTTTTGAAATTAGGGGTGGCGAAAGGCTCGATCATTATTTGTTGTACATCGATTGGGCAAGTAAGTATGGCAATTTTCATTTAACTTAATAAATAATAGAATTGCTTATTGTAGAATGAACGTGGAGACGGGGCCGACTTGAGAGGTTCAAACTATTTTATGATCTCCACACTTAAAGAAGTTAAGTACAAGGAGACAGAGTATATGCTGCTAAGAGTTAAAAAACTTTTCGGCCCATTTGAAGAAGATGGCAATTTTTTTAAACACACGTAATTCCTAACATTTTGAATAATATTTCTAATTTAAAAATAATTGTTAAGATTTAAATAAACCTGTGTTCTCTACTTATTAAGGTGCTTAAATTATAAAGCAAGTGGGTGGTAATTGCATTTCAGGCAATTAGAGTTTTAGTAATTTTATTGCTTAATTTTTTTATTGTAGTATTATTTATATTTTTAAAAATTCATCAATGTATTCTTTTCAATGTGTTCCTCTGCTTTGATATGTTTATTTTTTATTTTAGGACATATCCCCAATTAGTGAAGAGCAAAAAAATGGCAAAGGAAATAAAAGAAGAATCTGTTGAGGGGGAATTTTGGTTGACATTTAAAGATTTTATTATACACCTTGATCACATGTTCATTTGCAACCTGTGTCATGATATAAGCCTGCACCACCAACATTGGGAATTAGCGTCGTACCAGGGATATTGGTATGAAAACATGTCTGCAGGAGGCCCGTCTAAAGATTTTGGTACCATTTCTATCGGCATACAGAATAATGAGAATACGCTTTTATTAAATTTCTTTCAGCGTGTTTCTTGACAAATCCACAATTTAGAATTTTAATAAGGGGCAAAGAGTATGAAAATCTAATGCCAGTTATAATTTCCTTAAGTCAACGGAGAGTCCCTGTGTTGAATAAAAAAAGCCATTTGGTTAAATACAAACCGTTTCTCCCAATTGGATTTACTGTTTATAAAGTAAAGAATTTTATAATATTTCTGTTCAGAGAGAAAAATTAGAATATAACTTTCAATAAAATATAAATGATTAATATTTTAATTAGGTGAGTATTGACAATGTTCACCATTTGAGTTACAAATATTTGTGTATGAACAACCCGATTTATCATGCTCGGTATTATGAAAGGAGAGAAATATGCGTAAGGCTTATGATACCATGTGGCAGCTATGTCATAATACCATCGACAGCCAAACCAAATATGGAAGGAGAATTTTTACTAAGAGTTATGACACATCATAAATCCTTTATGGAGTGAGTCAAATACATTGTTATTTTAATATTTTCCTATTCTTAAATGTCAAATTTCAGTTTACCGTGGGAGCCAAAAGAAGATATTTCTGAGACTTTAGGATTTCCAATAGGAAATAACATGAAAAAATGTTCATTGTATATTCAGTTGAATCCAAGATATTTAGTCGGTCAGCCAATCGAGTTAGTAAATTTTCCCATACTACATAATATATGTTTCATACTGAAATATCATTTTTTTTAATCTATTATATAAAACTTTAGTATTACGGTCAAAGTTTATGCTCAAGATGAATTGAACTGTCCAATTTCAATTTGCATTGCTTGCAACTGCATAACAACCACTGGAAGAGGGCACAGGACGATAAAAGGAAAAGAGGATACAGTTTATTTAGAAAAAGGAAAAAGTTATTAT
The DNA here is from genome assembly GCF_000648675.2 of Cimex lectularius. Taxonomy (NCBI): domain Eukaryota; kingdom Metazoa; phylum Arthropoda; class Insecta; order Hemiptera; family Cimicidae; genus Cimex; species Cimex lectularius. Next base: position 445,402 of record NW_019392714.1, on the reverse strand, counting down.
TAAAGTTATTATATTATAATTTAAAACTCAAACTTTAGTTATGTTTTTTTTATATATAGTTTATGAAACATCTTTATCAATAAATTTCTATGAATATGCAAGGAAAAGACTCCATGAATATGTTTTTACTGTGTTATGTTCTGTTTATGAGCAAGGAGGAAATGCTATTATATATGACACTAAGGATTTCTGTCTTGACCTTCCAGAACTTTATGTGAGTTTTAGTGTTTTTCATCTTATTGTTTTAATCACTCTTAACTCATGATAATTATTTATTTTTTAAGGTTGGTTATTCTCAGACTGAAGAATTAGAGAGCAAATTTCCAGTCGAGTCTTGGTTTGTTAATCCTGTTCCATGTCCAATAGAATATGGATTGTTTTTGGTTGAGTCACCACAATTGAGAACAAGCCCAGCAGTTGTAGAAACTGGGCAGTAAGTATTTAATTATTTTACATCTTTTGTGTCAGTTTTATTGATAACGTGATTACTGTATAGTATTGGCCCTATGTCGAGAGCAGTTGCACAGTTTGACATATTACCAGGATCTCCTGGAAAATACACAGTGACAGTTAGGTTCATCTCAAAAGTATTTAATTTACGCGCCACCGTAGAATTGTGCATATACGAACCGGAGAGTCCTCAAGAAGAAGAAAAAACTGTAGAAGAGGAGGAAATAATTATAGAGGAGTCGAGCTCAGAAGATGAAATATATTACGAAATGGAAACAGAGATTATAGATGAAACTGAACAGATGCCATTAGGCCTGATGGAAGAAGAAAGTGAAATAGAATTTGAGGAACTTTTGGAAGAAGAAATGGAATTTGAAATTTGGAAGAAAGAAATAATAACTCATGAAGAGAGACATTCACAGCCTGTCCGCATTAGTGATGTATCAGAAGAAATTGATCACAATGACACTCATCTACCTTCTCCTCCAAGATTGGTTAAAAGTGTATCAATCATGTTCATTTAAAAATCAATTAACCGTAGGTAATATTTCATTAATACAATACGGGGGTTTTTTAATGTGTGAAATATGGTATGTACATATGGCTTGCTTACAATATTTCACTTGTATGTATTATATTCTACAATTTATAGATCTAATAATTGGGCCTTTTAAATAAAACTATTGTCACCTCAGTGTAATATTTTTTAGTATTTTAGAGTTTTTTCATTAGATGTTTTACAACATGTAAAAACAGTTGATTCCTCCAGAATTACACTAAGAGATATTTGTGAATGCAAGTACTTTAAAACTGTACTCATCTACTTACAAATTAATAAATAAATAAAAATAAATTGTGTCAAATTTTAAATATTAACATGCAGAATATAATTCCAATAACCAGAACAGTTATACCTAACTTGATAATGGACTGAAAAAAGTCAAAACTTTGGGAATAAGTTTGAACTGTAGAGATAACTCTTTGATTTGTCCTTCCTTCAAGAGTGTTCAACTCCCACCTGCAATTAATTTAGTGACTTTTCACATTTACTACAATGCATAGATTCAATTTGTACGAACAAATATAAAAAAACTGAATTTTCATAAAATAGCCTGAAGATAAAGCTCCCTTGAATTAGTGGAAGTGATGTATATGGTATGAAAGCGTACAGTCCAGGTGGTATAACAAATCTTTTTGTAATTTGCCTCTTTTCCTCAAGTTCATGTTGGCCAATTAGAACACAGTTTGAGTCATTTAAATCTATATTCCATATTTCATCATCTTCACACTTCACCTGATAACATATAAAAAACATTTTTGGAAATCAGTTGAAAGATACTGAAAAAAAAAACTAACTTCATAAAGTGAAAAACCAATGGAGTAAGATGAAATCGTTGGATAGCTACATGTAAGCAACCCTAAGACAATGGTGTACAGCAATTTACTCTGACTGTCAGTAACTCCTATTTTAAATCTGAACTGCGGATTTCTCCAGTACGTACCTAAAACAAAGCAAGTGAAACATTAATACATATACAATATAACTAGCAAACCTTACGTGAAAACTGGGGATTCCCTCCGGCATTTGAAACGCCCCATGCTCCGGCTCTTGTCATATTTATCCAATACTTCTCTTTTAATTCAGTCTTTAAAAGTTTCAGCTTGTCGGTTTTAGTCAACGCAAAACTGATTATTTTACATGCCTTAAAATATTGTCTGATCTTTTCAATTGATATTGAAACTTTATTGTCTTCTACATTTATGAGCTCACTTTTTACATATAAGTTAAGAGATGTCACATCTTTATCTGAACCTTCTCTTCATTATTTAATTGAAAGAGTAACTTTAATCGTATGCATATGTGATCTTTGAATAGATAATCTTCAATATCTACTTACATCAAAGCAAATGTTTCTGTTACAACTTTAAAAGATTTTTGTAAGACAACAAACAGATTGGAATCTGCAGAAATAATATCTTTGAGCCAATAGACTTCATTACAATTAAGAGGTTGGCCTAGAGTTTTGAAAACAGATAGCTCCTGTAAATCAATTATCATTTTTATTTATTTATTTTATACAATTTTTTGTAACATAATTGTTTATTACTTTAACAACAAGGCCAATAATCGATTTTTGCAAATATGACTTGACCAACATATCCTGCTGTATCCCTGTGTCGAGTGTGAAATATTCTACCAAGCCACCTGTCAAGTCTTGCAAGGCATCTTCAAGGGTTACAAAAGCCAAATTATGATAAGATCCGTAAAATCTATTTAAAAAAATGTACATATCGTCATAATTAATACTAATTGTTAAAAGTATATCTGAACAAACTTAGCATATGCTTTCTCCAATAATGAATACCAATATGAGTTCTCATAATCCAAAACCGAAAAAACAGGTTCGTACACATTGTTGTATTCATAAGGTAAAAAGTCATCAACAACGACATTTTGCCATTCCCCATATTTCCAAAACCTGTCTGATTGAAATGAAATACAATTTATCCTTTAATCGGAATGTAATAATAAGTTGTAAGTCCTAGAGTTTGTCTGATTGCTCACCAGAAATTAAATGATCCATTGTACTTTTTATCAAAATCTTGATCTTTTGGTACAATATTATCAAACAGTGTTTGCTTGTGCATTACTAATTGTACAGCTGATGAAAGGGCATAAGTTCCTGCTTTGCAAACAATACTTGATTTAAAAGTTGATTTAAAGTATGCTATTACATTTTACCTATTCTACTTTGTAAGATTTGCACTGGAAATTTTGTAAACTCAACAAAAAATTCAGCCTTTGGATTAATAGCCTACAAATTCATATCAATTTTTTTTCCAAATTACCACTAAGTAATATATAATATATTGCAATATTAAAACCCACTCTAACTCTTCTCCAGATAACGCGATCATCTATGACATCACCAACTGGATCCATAAAGTCAGTATCAATAAACAATTTGACATCTTCAGTTGGCGCTGATGAGCTGAGAGATTTTACAATAATTCCAAAATTGAAGGCACTTTCACTTGATTTATAAGACCCTTTTACAGGCTTATTGGCACTGGCTTGTGCACTAGTTACTCGGTTTTCAATGAAGTCTATTGTCACAGCTTTCCGTTGTTTTCTTTCGGGTAAGCTCTTAATTTGATCTGCACTTTGTGAACTAGTTTTCGATACTTCCGATGTCGTATCCTCTTCATTTGTTTTCAATATCCCATAAGTTTTGCGCTTTTTAAACTGGTAGCGATGAAATTTTTTTATACCTGAGTTAATAAACTTGTCACGTAGTTTCGCCAATGTATCTTTATTCTTTGCACCTTTTTTCTCCTTTTTCCTCTTTAGTGAGTTACTCATGTTTAAATTTGGTATTCTCTTCAAAATTGTGATGATAAAATGAAAATAAAATGAGAATCTGATTTCAACTTTATAGAAAACATATGCAGACTCAATAGAAATTCAAATAAACTTTCGTTTCTCTCCACGATTTTCAGTTTAATTTACTTTAATACCAGACAATTTTGGAAATACACTATCAGGGTTTTTATGATCATACATTTGATTTGATAAAATAATCTCACAATTTATAACATTCATATTGTGCATATTTTTATTGTTCACCAAGGAAGACAAAAATTATTTCCAATTTAGGATAAATGATAAATCATTTTGTAATGAATACAAATCAAATACATAACAAAGCAAAATTAAATAAATAACAATGATTAACAAAACATATTATTATTTAACATAAGTTATTTTCTTAAATCCGTTGGCCACTTTTAGAGAGGTGTAAATGCTTATGTACCGGAAATAAAGAGAGTTGTTAAAACGAAAAAATCTTTACGATTTTTATTTGACCCAATCCTGAAAAAGGGCCGATATATACAAACTTTTTTTTTTTTTCAAATAGTTATCACATTGTGGTTTCTGTATGCTATTCACTTTATAATGGTATAAAAGATTGTTTTTGTCACACACATACATACTCATTTTTTCACAGTAACCTACTCTGTTTATAAATGGATATTTTCCGACCCCAATTTGTTCTTGGAGATTCATAAATTTTTTCAAATGAACACGCCTCTCTCAGGAATAAGTCTAAATCTTCTTCAACCGATTCTCTCATTTTGATAGAATTAAAATACATGAACGGTTCCTTTTTAGCCCGTTTTAACCTCCTGACAGCAGATTTGTAGCATTTCCAGGGCTGAGGTTCTACAACGAGCACTTTTGCATATTTACTGATGGTTTGAAAAAACGCCATTAAGCCAATATCACCATAGTTGAGATGTATCCACATTGTAACAGAAAATAAAAATACAATGTCAAAATACCGTTTATTATTTAATTCAAGGTGGTCATTGAGTGCATTAATTAATTCACTTTCTTCAGCAACGTTGACACATTTATAGCTGATGTTACAGATGTGATTCTTTTCAATCGCTCTTTCAATCAAAGAGTTGTCTAAATCCAAAGCAAGCGCATAACAGTTTTTATATAAAGATATCTCCTTATAAACTGCTTCAGTTAAATCCTGCAACAAAGAAAAAATTTAGTAATTCATAATGAAGTGGCACACTTTGAAATATATATATAAAATTTACTCTTATAAGTATGTAATAAATAAATATCAAATAATAATAATAAGGCACAATAGTCTTTTTTGTTTATATTTGACTTTCCACAATTTGTGTAATGTTCCACTACTGTTTGTGTTCCGCAAATCATGGAAAGACAAATAGGAACAAAAAAAGGACTATTTCACTACATCCACATCATCAAATATTTCAAAGAAAAATAAGGCGCAATACAAGCAGGGAAGATTAAAATTAAGGAGGATAAAAATGAAATAAAATTTATTAAAATTCTTAATTCTGATTTATTGTTTGTTTATCTATATTTTTATTGCTTTAAAATTTTAATGGATTGATATTTTATTCTCTATATTTTGATTAATGATTAATTAATGCAATTTTTTAATTTATTTTATTTTATTTTTTTTTTTTTTGAACAAGGGTTCGCAACAGCAGAGGTCATATCAACACTCAGGTGTCCGTGTTTTTGAAGAAAAGCTTACTCGCAAAATATGTCGGGTTCAAATGCAGGGCCACTGGATTTGAACCCTAGGCCTTTACCTTACAGTGACAAGGCCAATATCAACACCTAAACCGTTGCAGCCACCGACACCCCTTCTATAATTTACCATTTTTTCCCCTTACTTTTATAACCGAGCTTTAATTAAAATAAATATTTCCTTCAGTGTCATTTTCTTAACTGTTAAAGTATTAGATGTGCTTCAAAAAATTTTTAACACAGACAGCAAATTCTCTTAACTCTTGAAAGAAGAAGAAGAAGAAGAAAAAAAAAAACTATTTTAAATCAAATTAATAGTCCATATTTACTATTTTCAAAATAGACGTAATTGACTCACCCCAGTGTTACATCCAATATCAAGAAAAGAAGTGACATCTCTGCTATCACTGAGTAATAAATGTATCGGTAACAAGTCCACTCTTTCTTTTAGACTATGGAATTTGTAGTAAGTGATAAAATTACCATGCTTTGCAGCACCAGGGTCGAACTCCTCCATTTCTATAAACATACTTTTACTTATTTATAAAAATAAAAAAAGTAAGAAAAAATTAAATATAAATTTAAATATTATTTGTGGTTAGTTTATACTTCTATGTCGAATCTCAGCATTTGACTTTATTATCTGTTTAATTGATTAGGATTTTAATATCTATTTTACTTCAGGTTGGTTAAAGGCTTTCAATAAATATTTACTAGTATTGCTATTATTATTTTACTATGTTTATAAAACTAAATGTATTTCTAAAATATGTACATGTAAAAGTGCTTAAAGCCCTTCTGTAACTTTGAAATAAATAGATAAACAAATAAATAAAAATATGCTCCAAATATAATTTAAGAAGTACAGTGCCAAAACCTGCGTACAGTATAGAGAAAGGATTTTTATGTGTCCCACCTAATTGAAGGGTACACCTCCTTGGCTCTAAATAGAGAGCGAGTAGGAATGCCACCCGAAGTGAGAATTGTGCTTGAGCACGGTAGCACGTATCTGGGTCCCCTGATCTTATTTTTGGAGGAAAGAGATTTGTTTTATTGTATGTAGTAATGATAGTTTTGTGTTCCTACAGAGTGTTGTGAACGTGTTGTGTGAGAGGGCCAACTGAAGATTACTGAGTACCCATCCCATTGACCCTCATTAGGTTGTTTTTTTTTGCATCAGTTTTATAACCCAGCCATATCAATTCAATTTTTTTTTATACAATTTTTACATCCTTTTTTTAGTTTTTCTAAAATGTTTACGATTGTGCTGTACACCTCCACTAATTGAGGCTTCAATATACTGACATATTCTACTGGCTTATTTTTAATCTTTGATTCTCAATTAGGTTAGTTAGGTAATTGTTCTGTTGTATATAGTAATGACAGTTTTGTGTCCCTGGTGTGTATTGAAATTGGTTATATTTATTAGCTTGAGTAGTGTGAAGGTCGATGGCAAAATATTGAGAGCCCCATCAACCCTTAATTAGGGGTTTAGGTTACTAGGGTCAATTAGGGGAATAGGTGTAAAGGTGACGGAGGAAAATCGGGTACTCCACAACCAACTGAGTGAATGTAAATATGAAATAATGAATTTAAGAATGAGTGAGAGTGTGAATGGGTTTGTATCTAGGAACTGCATGCGTTGAGTGCTGAATTGACCTAGCTGATAACATCACCGAGAACCCAACCTTGGCGGCTGGACGGATAAGACCAAGTCCTGCCCCTGGACTACCCTGGGTAGGCGATTCTCAAGGTCTGCCGATAATTTATTGTATATTATGAAAGCTAGAATTGCCGGTGGTCTGCTTAAAGTGATAGGCTCAACTCTGCACTTGTTTGCATATATGTGCAACAGTGTGTATTTGAGCTAATATAATTACAAATCTATCCAATTTAAGTAGTACATATATATCATTTTTATAAGGTAAATTATCTTGTGGCGTAAATAAATCTTTTACTAACTATGTAACACTGGTGCATCCTTATTCATTTGTTTATTAAGTACCACATGTAAAGGCAGTTTGTAAGTGTAACTGTCAGGTGATGGAACCTCGACACTTAACCATCTAACTTATTATATTTAAGATAATAAAAATATTTAAAACATAATCTCATAATTGTTTTTTTAACGATTTTGAGCGTGTCTTTTTCTTTTCATCGGAGACTTTTAACCATTAATCTATAAGTTGTGATTCTACAAAACGAACCTCGCTCTTTGTTATAGTTGTTTACCTATTAGGTACTGCTTCTTTATCAGACAAAAGTCCGTTGACAACAGCCAAACAAAAATTGAAAACACTTCTCGCGATGCAGATGTTCAGGGCAACGAAAATAGAGACGATGTCGTGGTAAATATCAACCGGTGTAAAATTATTGATACTATGATGTTTCATAAATTGTTTTGTTAGCGAACAGCAAGCGAGATTCGTCCAGGAAAGGCTAATATCCATTGAAGAACACCTATGCGAACTGTGCCAAGCCATGGGGATTTACGCGAGAAAAACGTCCAAGTAACATTTTCAACTATAAAATGACAAACAATAACAAATTTGCACACGTAGAAAATCTTTTAACGGCATTACCTTGGTTTTAACAGCTAGGATAAAAGTAGGACAACCGTGCCAATTTGGTCGAGGTTGCATACATTCAGCAGTGTGCAAATTGCAGAACAGCTATCGCCTTTGTCACTACTGACATTCCGTTCTGTTGGATTTTTACAGCACCACGTCCGCTAGTAGGTGACGGACTGTCATTTGGCGGCATCCTCCCACGGACCTTTAAGCTTGTTATAATAATTAATAAAATAATAACGACGAAAAGCTGAAATTCGTTCGGCTGACAAAACAGCGAGATATAAAAACTTCGTAAGCTTTACCAACGTTTATTTTTTAGGTTAACTGTTAAGTTGGAAAAGCTTACATTTGTACATGTGAAAATAGGAGGGCCAAAATGATAGTAAACGTCTAATCTTTAAAACCAGCCTTTACGTTTAAACAGAGCATACGAAAAGCCAACGAATATTCCTATATTTTAAAACAACCGAAAGGTCCTGATTTCACTGAACTGAAATTATCCTAAAGGTGGTACAGAAACAGTGTTTAGAATACTTCAAAATTCATTATATACAATTTTTATTACCTAATTCTAAAGTATTGAGTAAAGAATAAAAAAATAAATAAAAATGTTTAAAAAAACTTGTCTCCTTTAATACGAGTACATTATCCACCTTTAGCAAAAATCATATCTGTTAAAAGACTGCCATCCAAGGAAAATTTCTGGTAAAACCGTGAGGAATTATTTTACATTATCAAGAGCAGCCATTTCCGACTCTTCTAGGTCCAGTGTTAGGACCTGGGTTTCGCCATCGAACCCGGTCGCTTTTGGTCCCAAATGCGTTCGATTGGGTTCAATCTGGATTTCGAATTGGTCATACCAAACACTCAATTCCAACTTCATTCAGGTAGTCATTCACAATTCGTGCCCTATGGGGCCTGGCATTATCTTGCGTTAGCAAGAACTCGCCTTCTCACATAGCCGACTGCCGCACCAAAGTCCTTTTAACCGCTGCAGAGTCAGACGTCGCTCTCGGTCAAGGACCACTACCAACGACACACACGGTTCCGGCCTCATCCATCGTCGCCACATCACAGAACCCTTGTCAGGACCACCAAAACTCCCAGTCACTAAACCCTATTCATTTTTGAGCAGTTTAGTTTATTTGTATTGGTTTTAAAAAACGAAAAGAATGGATTTATAGTGTATAAACTTTATACGTTTTTATAGTTGTATAAGATTGTGTTCCATTTGTCAATTCATGACCTTAATAATCGAAATTATGGTATTTTATTACATTTATTTAATGTTTCGTTTTTTCTTGAGATCAATTATATTTTTGAGATTACCATTTCTTACGTCATTGAATAGATCAAACGGGCCAGTGGAGAGAATCGGTATAATAGGTGATAGATTCTGGTTACCTTTTGTTACCTTCCGTTTTAAAATCAAACTATAGAATAAATTAAAGTCAATAGGCTCGCCTTTGTTTACACGACGTTTTCCTTAAGAGGTTCGTCGTTGGAGTGTGCCATCCTCTCAGCGGATCTGTGAGCCGAAGCCGGTCCTAAATGAGAGAGATGTCGGACAAGAACAAAACGTCGTCGGGGAGCGGGACGAAGCCCGTGCCGATGAAACTGTTCGCGACGTGGGAAGTGGACAGGACGCCATCCAACTGCATCCCCCGGCTTTGCTCCCTCACACTCACGAGGCTCGTTTTGCTCAAGTCACTCGGCGCTGACGTCAATTCGATATCAATCGCCGTCAAAATGCAAGGCTCGAAACGCACACTCAGGTCGAACGAAGTCGCCCTCCCGGCCAACGCACTTCTCGACACAGAGCTCCAGCTCAACTTCTCCCTGCAGTACCCTCATATTTTGAAAAGGGAAGGCAACAAACTCCACATAATGATTCAGAGAAGGAAAAGGTACAAGAACCGTACCATCCTCGGATACAAGACTCTGGCCATCGGCTTAGTCAACATGTGCCAGGTAGAGAAAATAATGTATATAATAATTGTGAAATGTCAGTTTTGCAAAGTTCATTGAACTCACTAATTTAATTTTTAAGAATGGTTTCACCATTTTTTCATGTAACATCAAGGGACGATCAACCTAGTTTTTTTTCTTATAAGATTTTCTCCTTCATATGCAGGATGATAACCTCTTGTTTGATAGGTCACCCTATCCTTGCAGATATTTGTTGGTTAAGTTGTTTTTGGAATTTCACCATATTCTGGGTACGGGTGATATTTGTGATATACACTAATGGACAAATGTAACACACCATTCAATTTATGTAATTTAACATTAAATCCATTATTATTAGTTACAGGTAATTAGGAGCTATCGTAGTCAAAATGAACAGTAAATAATTGTTGATTTATTTTTGTACTCAACAATCCCATTTGCTCAAAAAGTAGTATTATATCATTCCTTTCTGCTATGCCTAAAGATCGCTTTCAGTTAATATTTTTCCTTCATTAATTTCATTTAATATTATTCTTATTCTTAAACCTTTAACAATGAATCCAGTCAGGCAGTTTCAAGAGTAGGACAGTGTCATGGTCTTAGTATTATTAGAGGAAGGATACAGACAGCACGAAGTAACCAGGAGACTGTGTGCAAATCACCACAATAGGAAGGGTTTTTGGTGCTTCAGAGAAATAGGGCTTCCCTCTAGAAGGCCAAGACAGGGTAGACCTAGGTCTACAGGCCAGAAAAACGATAGATTCATCTGTCACCAGACTCTACAAAACCGCAGCATAATGGGAAATGAGGAATACAAGTCTGAAATGTTTCTATTTCCTCCAGGACTGTACGAAGAAGGCTGAATGAAAATAACCTCAGGGCCCGGCACTTAGCTCATGGACCTCTTCTTACCATAGCTCTGAAAATAGCCAGACTTCAATTTGCACGGGAACATGTGAATTGGATATTGGAAGATTGGGAATGAGTTCTCTCTATTGATGAGATTAGAGTTGGCCTCAAATAATTAATTAATTTCATTTGGAGATGATCAGGAGAAGATATGCCCTATGCTGCTCCTAACTGGTGGTACTTCTTTAGAGGAACAAAACATAATTGAAGAACATGTACTGCCATTTACCCCCCCCCCTACATTTGTGAGAGTTCTTGCTAATGCAGGATAGTGCCAAGCCCCATAGGGCACGTGTTGTGAATGACTACCTGAATGAGTTTAGAATTGTGTGCTTGATGTGACCAGTTCGAAGTCCAGATTTGTTCCAATCAAATACATTTGGGACCAAAAGTGACTAGTATGACGGCAAAACAAGTCGTAACACCCCCCCTCTTATATGAAAGACTGTTCTTGATGAATGGGAAAGAATTCATCAGGATTTTATCACAAATCTTTTCTAAGGAATACTAAGGAACTAATGGGATTCGTGCCAGAAGTGGAAATGCTCGGCATTAAAGGGTGAAAACGTTTTACTTTTAAATGTTTATTTGTTTTTGTTTATTTTTACTCAATAATTGTTTTTTAAGTTGATGGATAGGAAGTAAATTATCTTTTCCACAATAGGCATTTGTTGTGTCAGATGAATTTCAGCCTAATATAGGTCATCTTCAGTGACTTTTTTAAAATAAAGTAGTATGATGTTTTTTACATAGTTTGGGCATTCTTGACAGGCAACTCGCCACATTCATAGTCATCCAGACACCAAAATCAGGATTGTCACTTCAAAATATTGTTTTTTAGAAATAGGTAATAAAAATTTTCTTTTTAAATGTCTTATTTTTACAACCAAATCTATTTTTGGCATGCCAAATACGAATAAACAACCTAAATGCGGGTTTAAGGGTGTGGTGCGTTCATTTTGTCCATCAATGTATATCACACATACACTGAAGATGGTGAAGTGCCGAAACACGTCTGAACCAACAAAAATCAGTGAGGACAGGGAAACCAGAATGATAGGTAACTATCAAACAATATAATTTTTTCTTCTTCTTTTTCATTTCTACTTAAAGACTAAGAGTAGTTCGTAGTATTTTTGGATCATTTTGGTCTGTCAGACTTATTTCATTGTATTCATTGATCGTTCTGGGTTTTATTTGATTTATTGTGCCCTTTTATTGGTTGGGTACATACGTTTTTTTGCTTTTCATAAAAAAAAGTAAAACTTTCAACATTTATTTTAGTTTTAGTACAAAACATAATTCCTAACTGCTAGCATTCTATAGCATAAGTGTACTTCTGCCGTAATAGTTCGAGAACGACAGTGAAAATTCATTCTTCTTTCAAAGGGTCCTTCAGCGTTTAACATTTTTGTAAGGGAGCCACTTCTCATCCCCAAGGAACAAATAAGAAATAAACCCTTCTGATTATTCCTCATCAGGTGTGAAACACAAGCCAGGCAGTCTTCGTTTATAGAAATAATAAAGGTGGAGTGAGTATGTCAGTTCCTTTTTTGTAATAAAATCTGTGAGTAGAACTATCATCGACAAAAGTGCTTCCTTGTTCCTGAGATAATTCATGGTGAATCAAGTTTCACAACTCAGATATCGAATTTTTCTTTTTATTGCTGTGCATTGTACCTGAAATCTCTCTGATAGTTCTGGTACAGTTAATTTGCTCTCAGCTTCCATTGTCAATAATAAATCATTGCTTTATAGATGTTCCACATAAAGGTTGGTCTTTGATTTGTCTCCACTACAAAAATATCAAAATTACTGTTGTCTCACACATCCAATTACTATTGTATCACTATACATTGCACATAAATTTTGACAGGCATGCCCAAGATAGAACTCATATAGCAAGCAATGCCTCAAATGAATGTTATCTATTTCCATGTTGTACTTGTCGTAGTTTATTCTAAACTGACTTTTAGGATCAACTACCCTTTCTTAACAATCTCTTTCAATAAGACTTTTCCCACCATAAAGCTTACAGGTCTGGCAGGATAATGAATCACTTTTATAAGGATGATAGTAAAAAAACTTACATACACTCCCAATATAAGTTTGATGAGAATCTTGGCTTTGTTTTGTTGGTTTCTGTATTAATTTTTAGTGGCGGGTCAGAAAATCTAACCACTGACGATAGAGTAATGCCAAAACTTTGTGGCACTGATTGGCTTTTGACAGTGACAAACAAAATTAACAGACCTAGATAATCAGGCATGATCATCTTATATACTTATGCAATTTCTGCTAATTACAGTACAAATCAGTCTGATAGACGCATTTAGGCTTTTCCACATCTTCACTGGTAGGTCTGTGTATTGTCTGTTGTGTCCTTTCATAAGTTTGTGTCTGCAGGGTGTGGTCATTTCTGATTATTTTTGTCTGCCCAGCCTGCTGGTTTGGTCTGCCTGACTTCATTTCTCATTCAATGGTTGACTTACGTGTATTTCTAAACATCAGTATTTTTTTAAATTATGTTAAATGCAATAATCATTATGGGAATCAGTAGAACAAATTTAATTATGAAATATTGTGATTAGGTAAGTTTGGTGATGAACCTTAAACACATTAAAGTGATCAAAAACGATCAACCTATAGAAATAGTTTGCTTGCTTCTATTTGCTAAGAGCACATTTACTCTGAATGTTTGTCTAATTGAGGCCTTAAAGGGTGACCCTGTAGTTAGATTAAACCAACCATTGTGATCCGGTCAGACCAAAGCAGCAATGATAGGTAGACCAGGAGGATCCAAAATGACCAAATTACAAAAATTCAACTTTGCTTTTTTTATTTTTTATCACAATTTTACATTTCACCATAAGCTACAAAACTTTAAAATATACATCTTTCCTTAGGTGTTGCAGAGGCAGTTGGATCTTGAGTTGGACCTTCTGTCTGATTTGAAAGAATCCAAGGGTCACAGCTGTGTCCTTGCCAGGGTCAGCGTCAGTGCTTTGAACAGTCAGCCAGTAGATTATGAATTGACGACAAAAACTCCTCACGGACGATTGGGCAGATTGGGTGAATTTTCTGATGAGGACGAGGAATTCAGTTCAAATGATGAAGGGTCGGATTCGGAGCCAATGCTCGAAGAGAGGAGGAGGAAGAGCAGTATGCCCCAAAGCACAGCAAGACAGAGGAATTTCAAACAGAAATTTATTTCACTGTTGAAGAAATTTCGTGCAAATGAGGATCTACATGGACTTGGTACAGATCGCGAGGTTATGTCCAGCAAACTTTCACAAGGGGATATGGACCCTGCGGAAATTGAAGATCTATTTGAAGAGCTAGACCTGAGCGACTCTGGCCCAGAACAGGACACAATCAGCATATCGTCAAATCCTAAACCTTCTCTCAGACCTTTTTTCTCATCTAGTCGTTCACTTCTTCAAGACTCCATTCAAGGTTCAGACATGAAAGATGACTACTTAAGAAGAGCAGATGGGATTTTGGGCCCAGGTACCAGTTCTCCTCCAAAGAACGAAAAGTCAAAAAAAGAAATATCAGAAGGGGAAAAAGAAAAAAAGAAAAAAAAGAGCGATTTTTTGGCCCCAAAAAATAGTTTGCTTAAAGAAGGCTGAGATAAACTTAAATCTTTGACTAAACAACAGCATATAACAATTTGATGGTATACATATATTTTTTACTTAAATCATATTTATATGTGATCCCCCTTGTACTGATAAAAATTTATACATTTCCTTTTGATTTTATATATTTATAGATTGATATTTCTTCACTTAGTTTGAAAATTTTGTTTTATATTTTTATATCTAATCACTAGTCAAAAATTCATTATAATTATGTTGGTGACAAATGCTCCAAATTAAAATTATTTTGTTTACTTGGTTTTCCACAAAATATTTATAGAAGTTAGTCCAAAAAAGTGTATTGGAAAGCAATTTAAAGGTCCCTGTGTTTGATTATAAAATTAATCAAAAAAATTAAATCTCTTCTTAACTAATAATTCAATAGCATTCAGCTATTGACAAAGTTAAACTGAAAGAAAATTCACCATAATAAATTGTATGCTATGGTTGAAATTTTCAGCACAAAATAATTTCTTTTAGTTTAAAACATTCCTTCATTTTGTTGTTTAATGGGAAAAAAATGTTTTCAAGTTTATAGTGATTTTTCATTATTTTTACTAATCTATCATAAACATTTTTCATAAGAGATACAGCCAAATTATTTTATGTATATGCGTTAACTAAAGTAGGAAGTTAAGAACGAGCAATGAGTTTTTTTTTATATATATAAATTAATTTGAAAAATCAATTAAAGACGCCCTGGAATGTTCAAGCTTTACTTCCAATGGGCGGTTTTTTAATTAAAAGAAAAAAGTGCCATCATATTTTTACCATTTTTGCAATGTTCAATGATTAATTTATGCCACTATCTTACTATAATTATCAAAAAAACAAAAACTATGAATAAAATTGAAATAATTTTGTTAGAATAAGTTTTCTTAAAAGGACTGAGTTAAAGTTCCAGTGTCTGATTAAGCATTAACAAAAATAAAATAGTTATATATATTGATGAAATCAATAGTCTGAAGTTATTTATAAACTTTAAACATTAGTTTGTGTTATATTTAACAAAATGTTACTGATGTTGAAAAATATTGATGTTTAGGTAATAATATTTAATAAATGTGTTATGAATATTGTGATTAGATTGAAATAATTGTTTCTAATTGTAAAACTTTTCTTAAATACATTGTCATGCAATACTTAGACTGTAAATGTAAATTGAAACTGTTTGGGTATTCTTTTAAAATTGTTCGAAATTATTTAAAAAAAGGACGGCAATTTTTTTTCTGAAGAATATTGGCATTAAAAAGTAAAGACTGCAAAAATTTTGTTTGTAGAATTAAAACAAATATATATTATATGTATATGTGCGTCAACAGAGGACTGTTAGTGTGCTAAATATTTGTTTGATGTGATGTACCTGATTAATTTTTTACCAGTTTTTATTATATTATTTATTGTATATTTATTATTAATCGTATTTGTAATAGCGAGCATCATGATGCTAATGTAAAAATAAATCAATCATTTGACTTACATTGAGTTTGTATATTCCCAACCCTCAAATAGCAATTTATACAATTTTCCCATTCTGTACATACATATTCAAGAATCTGGAAAATATTGTGTGCAAAAACTAATCTCCAAAGCATTTTCCATACAGTACTAAATATAAAAATATAAAGTATCATGTGGATGTAATCATACAGGAGAGATGGACAACTAAAATCTCACATGCTAACATAGATAAGTTGTCTGACTGCTTATAAATAATTTTTTAAATTGGATGTTTAAATTCTCATGGAACATATCAAATGTTTTCCTGGACCCAAAACCGCTAACAAGACAAACAAAAAACTTATTTCCTAAAAATCTCGCCCTAAGTATGCTGTATTTATACCTTACATAAACAAAATTTATTAGTTTATCCTAGTTTTAAACTACTGTTTTAATTTATTAGGATGAGAGATGCAAATGATCTCCTTGCCTCGACACTGTATGAAACTGCTTCCAAAGAAACGTTAAACAGAAGCACGAAAAAAGGGATGCTGGAATTGGCAGAGAACCTGGCAACAGTTGGCGATAGCAGGTAATATTGAAGGTCGACGGTCATTCAGAATTTAATTGCTCAATTCCAATAATTCTTAATACTGTGACCCTAGAGACGAAGCGACAAAAGAATTGGAAAAAAAAGTACTTTTACCATTATCACAATATAAAGTTTACTGTCGTAACGCAAAACTGGAAACGAGGCACATATATGGAGCTAAACAGAAGGAATTGTTTAAAAGGCGACAGCTGGGGAAAGTTAGGGAGAAAGATCCATATAACGTTCGTCAGATTGTATCCTTACTTGGAAACTCTTCGAACAGTATACCATATTTTCTTTAGCAAAATTTTAGATGAAAGCTGAAAATGATGTAAATAAAGCATCAATAGAGGTATCTCACACGCAAAAAGCTCTTGAAGAACATGTGGAAATTTTTGAAAAGAAGAAACTAAAAGATATAAAGCAATTGCTGTTGCAGTTTGCCGAATCAGAACTAGCCTTTCATGCTGAAGCAGTTGGAATATTCACAAAAGCTTATAAAGATTTGTTGAAAATAGATATAGACAGCGATTTTGAGGTAAAATATGATATACAGTGTTTTAAAGGAAATCGTGTTTTTAGGAAGAACAACACAAACATGTTTTTTTTTAAATCTTGGTTATCTCTGAACAACCTGGTATAACTAGTTTTGTCTGTCAGAACTCGGATGCATTTCAGCATTTCGCTATCTGATCAATAAAACTGAAAATCTGCACTAGCTACTGTTCCATCACCTCATATATCTCACCACATTTCACAATATAATTTTTTAAGTAATTTTCTTTTCTTGTAAGGATTTTAGGCAAATTTTGACGCAACAGCCGACAAATTATAAAGTAGAAACGTTAAAAAGGAATAGTTCAATTGAAAAAATTGGTGCATCCAGGCTGGGAGAAAACCTTGCGAGCTTTCTTAAGTTTTCGCCTAAACAAATTCCAAAGATGGCAACGGATTTAAAAAAAGAAATTGCTTCCTCTAATTCCGTAAGTAAATTAAATTCAGCATTTTACATTTAATTTTACTGATTATTTGGAGATCGTGAGATGCGGTCGTACATTCATTGTAAATTCATTTTTTCACATCTTACATGTATTTTTATAATTTAAACAATATTTATAAATCCCAGGCCCTGAAGATGATCTCAATAAAGATCGAAACGGCACGATAAAGAAAACGTTTTTCTAAACCTACGTCACACCGACTGCATCTCACGATCTCCAAATAATCATTAATTAACGGTCACTAAATACCACACATTTATTTTTAAGGCGAGGACGTCAGCAATTCTTGGATCGAATAATGAACTGTCATATGATAGCTCGAGTGAATCGGTGCCAACTTCAAATAGCAATAGGGAAAATTCGCCTGAAGAGATTACTATTGAAAATTATCCAGTTGGAAACGTTATCACAACAGACAGATAAAAGTCTTAGCTTTGTTAAATATTTATAAGTTTTAAACATAATAATTACCACTGACAAGGTTCTACAGAAAAGCAGATTTGTGTCTGTAAAACAACTACATCACCGCCAACAAATTATTGTTTAAATTAACACTCTTTAATATTGCCAGTCATTTATCCTTGTCTTAAATAACATTTGCTTAATTCAGAATGAAGGTTACTAAAAATGTTGAAAATACACTCATGAAATTAAAATAAATGTTTTTATTTTTGCAAATACTATTTCACAATAATCTTAATGATTACAATAATATGAAAAAACTTCATTAATTTTTCCACCTTGGCAAAAAAACTGAGCAAAATTGTCACTGCAATAATATGTAAAAACCCTTCGGTGCATTCAGTCAGTAGGACGACGAGCTCTAGTAAAGCATCTAAATAGAAAAGTAGAAAAATTGTATTATATAATTACATAATTTTAAATTATCTGTATATATTATCGTCATACATACCCATGTGAATAAGGATTTTCACCAAGCACTGTAGAACACAAATAGCAAAGTTTTGTTCCACATTTGCAAACAACTACGTTACAACCACCATCTTTCACATAAACGTGATTACATATTAAACATTTTCTAAAATAATTTATATTATTAATTTATAAAGGTCTTCTCGCTTATATAATGTACAAGATGATACATTTTTCAATGCACAAAAGGAAAAACAATCATCACCTGCTTAAATGGACTATCATGTCACTTGATCTAATGTTGGTCTGCGCGTTGGTGAAATTTTGTTAAACCGGCGCTGAGTTACTTATTGGGGTTTGTCATAACATGAAGGTTTGTGTTGAATAACTAATTTAGTATAAATCCGTGAGTAAAGATGGACTCCAATAAGTAACACAGTGGCGATTCAACATCACTTCATTCCAACCATAATTGCAAGTTAAACTGGTCTTTTTTTCTTTTTTTTCCCATTCGTTAGGGAGACCTATACCAGCGTACCACACCACACTGGGGGTGTGAAAAAGAAAACAATTAATCAATTGTACTGTCAGGCGTGTCGGGGGCTGCAACTGTTTAGGCGTTGACACGGTGCTCATTACTATAAGGTTAAAGGTCCCGACATTTTTCAAAAACACCAGCACCCCAAGGGTTTATATAACCTCTGCTGTTGCAAACCCCCGTATTTAAGTATATATTAAAAAAAAAAAATGTACTGGCATTTTTATATATGATGCTACCTACAATTTGTGTACGTTTTCAAAGCCAGTGGAATTGGTGTAAATTTTGTATTTTGTATTCCATAGATTCAAAGAAAGAAGTTGAGAGGGACTCGTTCTTGCAAAGGTACACACATGCCACATATTCATTCAACTTAAGGCGAAGTCTTCAAACACCTCATTTGATGCCAAACTCATTTAATAATAATAATATTTAACTTATTTTTCCCAAACATTACAAATTTTTATTTTAGGTTTTTAATTTAGGTAAGTAATTAATAAATTTTCACTTCACATTAGTGGTTTTTGCAGCTTTAGTTATACATGGAAAATCAATTCTTTTGTTACTAACCAAAAAAATCATCATTTTATTCTTAGAAAATTAAGAAGATTGCACCAAGAATCCATTTAAGCAGGTGTGAATTCATATAATGTGCATACATAATATATGTATATGTAGTGAATATGAAAATGAACCTCAGAATTTTGTTTGAAGCACTTTCCTCCTTCAAAAGTCTTGCAAGTTTATCTTTGCCTCCTTCTTTTTCATTCTCCTTACAATTCAAGGGTGTGTGATCTTTTTGTTTACACAGCCTGATGGAAAGTGTAAGAATGAGACAAACGAATCTATATGAAATAACTTAAGTTTTATCTTACCTACAAATTCTTTCTCTGCATCTTGAGCAAAAGAAATATTGTTCATTTTCTTCTGGGATGGCTGCGTATTCACAAAATGAACAAAATTCAATTCCTGGAATATTGGCCATTTTTACTTCGCCCTCCTGAATTTTGGAACACAGTTTCTCAAAAGCAGTGTTACTTATAACATTCTGCAAATATACAATGAAAATATTAAGTAAATATTAATTATTCACAGACACTTTGTTTATTTTTTATACGGCTTTGGAGTTCAGTTATGAGGATCTGACATAAAAAAAGGGTCTGAGGCTATATTAGCCAGCCTACATCACTTACTTTAACAGATTGTAAAGGAATAAATCCAACACAATCATCAAGGCATGGAAAAGCTAATTTACCCTCACCAAGTCTCACTTCCACATATCTAAAAAGTAAATGTGAAAAGTTAAATTACTTAAATTAACTGACATACGAGATATCAGCAGTTACTAACTTTTGCACACAAGTATCACAAAAAATGTGCCCTTCGCTGCAAGTTATGATTTCGTTATCCAGAACATCATCAGCATAGCAGCATTCACACAGAAATACATCCCCCTTTAAGAATAAACGAGAAATTAAATGGAGTTCATTTGTAATATATAATTAATGGCTGGAAATTAAAATAAAACCTCAATTTTCTTGATTAACCTCAATTCTTCTCTATAAAGAAGAAATTCTTCAATCTTTTTATAGTTCTCAACAAACCTAACCTAAGAGGAAAGAAATTATAATATGTTATGCATATCACAAATGTAAATATGCAAGTACACACCTCTTTAACAAAATTAATACACAAAGGAGAATTTTTTTTTAAGCCACTTTCAACTCTATCGTTTGTTGTTTTGTTTGGAGGATTTGCAGCAATATGTTGTACAATATGAAGAAGATTGTATGACTTGTCTACCATGACACTTGCAATATATTCAACTGGGTAGAAAAGGTACCTAGAAAAATATAAAATTAAAGATCCATGAAAGTAAATTAGTGTATTAGTTTTATGTATATGTATTATTAATATTATAATAAAACACTTTTAAATGGACTAGATCAATTCTAAATGGACTAGTCTCAATTCATAATAATCTGTAAAACCTGTTCTCTTCATGGCTAACTTTCTGCCCATTGATCATAAGCAATGATGGACATTCTTAAGTATCATACAACCCCTGTCTTTTATGATTTTTAATTCCATTTTCTCATGTAATCACTTTAAACTGCTTCCAGCCACAATTCTAACTTGTGTATATACATTTGCCATATATCATGACTTTCATTTAGATTTATTAGCTAAGGCTTCGAGTACAATAGGAGCAACGGGCTTGTGTTTATGTTAACATTGAGTGTAATTATTTTAATTAATTATACTTTTTATTTAATGTCTTGGTCGATGTAAAAAGTTAGTGTCTCAAGCACGATTCAAACCACATCCTTCAACTCAATATGCATTTGAACTAGTAGCTACCAGCTTTGGAGATTGATAAACAACCTGAAGCTAGCCAGTGAGTTGTAAAAACTAGAGGAGCACAATAGACCTACTCAGATTGAATCCTTATTCCTGGTTTCTTTTCAAGTATTAAGGGAAAAAGCGAACAACAATTTCTTGGCAAAGTTTTGAAGACCTGTGTATATACTTACATAAATGCATACTAGACTCAAACATTTATTTTCATATATGTGATTTACAATAAATGTTAATCTGACTTTAATAGCGGTTTACCCCAAGGCTCTATTCTTAAACCCTTACACTTTTCCATGTTTCTAACTAATCTTCCATTAGTTCTTATTTTCTTCCAATTTCATCTTTATGTTGATGACACAGCTTTACATTCTACAAGCAATATCTTCAAGATCTTCATTTTCTCAACCATGGTTAAGAAATGATGGAATTTTTTTAAACCGTAACAAATCCCAGTCTTCCAATAAACCCATTAATACAGATTGCCTACCCCATCCTCATATCAACAGGTCTCCTTTAAATTTTTGTCCTCAAGTTAAAAATCTTAGCATGGCCATGTGAGTTCTACTATTGAAAAGATCTATTCAAGCCTCCATTCTCTTTGACACCTTAGCTTTGTGACTCCACAGAAAACTAGAGTTCTCCTTATTAAATCCCTAATAATTCCTTTATTCTGTTAGTGCAGCGATATTTTTTCACTTTCATTAGACTCTCAATTTGCTCATCGCCTTCAAATTGCTTATCATTCCTGCATTGATGTAATGTTATGATCTTAAACCAAGAGATCATATTTCTTCACTTAACATTCTAAGCACTTATAAACTTGTAATACACATATTTAAAATTAAACCAAATAAAAGTCCTCCAAAGTGGTTAGCATGAGAGACTCTCACACCGCGGTCGTGGGTTCGATTCCCACCGTCGCCTCTGGCCCTTTTTTCCCGATAACCCCCAATTTGAACAACATCTATAAGAATTCGTCATGGCTAATATGCAAAGATCATAAGGCCAAAAAAAAAAGTCCTCAATGTCTATAAACTTTTTTCCTTATCCAAAACACCAATCATATCCCAACCTTCAACACTGCTCTAAAACTGTAGCCACAGAATTCCAGAGGCAAGATTATGGAATCTGCTTCCCCGGGAAGTATTTTCTTCTTTCTCACTGGCTTGTTTACATCCATGATATCTGAGTTTTAAAAAGAATCATCTCTTTTTCTACCCTCTACCATATTTCCCCCATTAACTTTACTCTGTGTCGACTTTTCTTTCGTAATGTAATTTTATCATTCGATTATAAATAATGAATATTTTAATTAATACATTATTGTTTTGTATGTTTTATTATATTTTATTATTGTTATTGATATTATTATTTAACTTTGTTTATAAAACAAAATTTATTTCTAAAATATGTCTAAAATTGGTACCTTTAACATATAAATAAACTGATTGAAATTAGACATATTTTGGCAAGAGTGTGGGGTTGAAGTTTTTGGTACATAGTTGTAGGTTAAACTTTTAAATTTGAATCTAAAATACTTAAAGCCAGATTAGGTCATACAAAAAAGAACATTTTCTTTTAATTTAAAATTGTTTTAGTTAATCAAAGTGGATTGAATAATTACTGACTTCCAATGCACTTGTTAAAATATGTCTAATTTCAATCAGTTTATGTAAATAAATGTTGGAGAATGCATGTTACTAACTTGTATTAGGATTAGGGATAGGGATAGAAGTGGCATCCACAAGGCCTTCTACACCTCGATCTGAGTAGATCTATTATGCTCCTCTATTTTTATAATTCACTGGCCAGCTTTAGGTCATTAATCAACCTCCATAGTCTTTCCAGCGGGTCTTTAGTTTAGGATCCTGCTTGCAGCTTTTTCTCTCCTATTTGCAAGAATCTACGCCTATATAGATCTTCACGAAAACATAAAGCGTGTTCTGCGGTTTCCTCTTCTTCCTGGCAGCATCTGCACAGTTTTACTTCTGTCTATACTCCTATTCGAGGGCGTACTTAGGCAGCAGTGCCCTGTCAGGGGTCCAACCCAGAGTGGTTCTGTTCCAGTAATTTCTTTGTAAGTCTTGCAGATGTCCTTCTATGAATCTCTTCACGTGCCTCATGCCTAGGATATTATTCCACCAGGTTTTGTACTCTTTAAGGATCCATTATTGGATGTCTCCTTTTTTTTGTGTGTGTGTGTGGTAAGCAAGATGCTAGGCGACAATAGGTTCAGGGCTTCAGCATTCATCACCACTGGCTCCTTTTTCGACCAAAATGTCCACTTTCTCATTGCCTCTCCCGAATGCCCAAGGACCTATGCCATGGTCAGGTCATGGTGTCACTGACTTCTTCTAGGGGTTCCATACAATTACGTACCTTTAGAATCTTGCTTTTCTCTCCTAGTTGTAAGAATCTTCAAAAAACATAAAACATGTTCTTGGTCTCCTCTTCTTCCTGGCAACATCTACACAGTTTTACTTCTGTTTGTACTCCTATCCGGAGCATATGCCTTCTTAGGCAGTAGTGCCCTGTCAGGAGTCCAATCAGATTCGACTCCAACCTGAAGCTGCCTAACTCTCAGCAAAAATGACTATCTCTCATGAATGTATTCCTAGACTTTTTATTTCTCTGGCACAGAGTTCAATCATTATGATTTCAGAATGGAAAACCATAGCATATTTTCCTATGTTTAAAATCAGTTCGGTCTTCAGATTCATCACAATGACTCCAGCCTCGTGCCTTTATCCATTTTTGGGCCATCATTAATTTAAGATTAACTTTAACAATAATATTAATGTGTAGTAATAATAATTCATACAAAATGTACATTTTAACTTATTTAACTTTTTAACTTATTTATATAAATGTTTGTCATGAGGGTGGCTTTATAAATGCTGAAAACCTTGGCAAATAATCAAACTTTGCTTTAATTTTTTTTCACACAATGACTAGAAATCAGATATTCAAGATTTTCATAGACATGTGGTCGATCAAACTAGTCTACCTATTATTTTTAATACTTTGGTATTGAATTGTACAGATCGGCGTGATGCTGCTTATTAGTGATTCTGTTAAGCCTACTTAGTATCTCTCCCATGTGGTCTAGTGGCTAGGATATCTGGCTTTCACCCAGAAGGCCCGGGTTCGATTCCCGGCATGGGAACATGTTTTTTTGAATAGTAATAAATTAACTGGTTATTTAGAATTATTTGCTTAATGTTATCTAAAATAAAATTATAGTATATTGCAATTAATTATTCTTTTTATCTAAGGTTTTTCATTTCAACCATAACCCTTAGATGAAAAAGAATAATTAATATGGTCTATTATGACCAAAATCTAGAACAATAAAAAAAAATTATAAAAAATCATAAAAACATCTTTCTCATTAAATGCATCAACATTAGAAGAGTAACTGAACAGAAAAAGACACGATTCAGAAAAGGAAAGAAAAATTCATTTAGGCACATTTAACTCACAAATATGCGCAATTTTGTACTTTAAAATTTTAGTTGTTTTAATTTAAAAGTTTAAATTAAGGCAGAGAAGAAAATGATTAATAAAAAGAGATAGATATAGAGGAGGGAAATAGTAATAACAAATTGTACCTGTCTTTTAAATACTCGAACATTTGTTCTTTATGCTGTTTCGACTTAGGAAGTTGTTCGAAATAAGTGAGCGGATCCTTCGTCCTGAGACTTTGAAGAAAATCCTCCACGTCCATTCGGTCGACGTTCAGGATGTCTCCGGGCAGGACGAATTCTTCTTCGATTTCGGTTTGGAGTAGCGTCGGGTCATCGAGTGTCTCGGAGACGAAGGAACAAAAAGCCTCTTCATCGGTGCCGAATTCCTTGCATTTCATTATTAAAGTGTTGCGGTTTGCCGATGGAAAAATCGAAAGCAAATAATTATAGTGGCGGCTTATTGTTAAAAATTCCGGAAGTCCGTCGGCGTCCATCGCTGAGAAGACAATCCAGTTGATTCCCAAATGGCGGCTCGATGCTCACAAAGGCAATTTTTCCGCACTAATAAACCATATCCATTAATATAATTTAATTCCAAGCTAGCGATCATAAAACAAATCCACCAGCTATAGACGTAGCACAATTCTATTAGAATGGATGAATTCGGTACCAACTACCAGCCCCGTTACGGTAGCACTTTTTGAGAATTTTTGACCTGAGATACTAGTAATTCTCCTGTACTTGTTTCCGCTAAGAACTAATGTTGAAAATGACCGAGTAACGCGTAAAGTCAGATTTAATCAGTCCAAACTGTCCAAAATAATAGTGTTTAAATAAGATATCAAATTATTCATATCTTTTATCGAAAAATTTATTTTATGTTGAAACTTATCTGTGAAAGTAGGGTCATAACATTCTAAAGAGACGGTTCTATTGTGAACTTAAGAGATTATTCAGATTACAAACTACATTGCTATCCCTTTTATTTACATGCTGTATAAAGACAACATTTTTGAATCTACAGCTTAATTCATTTGTATGATTTTCATCCAATTATCTCACAAAAAGGGCATCAATCACTAAAAGAAAGTAATTTAAAAAAAAGAAAGAAATCTGTTAGCAATTGCAATTTTTGCCATTCTTATTTTTTTAACATTTTATTTTACTACAAAATTTATTTGGACATTAAAAAATAGTTCAGTTTTGTAAGATAATTCCATCCTCTTTGAAAAATGATTAGATATTGTCTTACTAATAATGATCTATAATCCTAGTATATACAAGTTAATGAATGATTTGATTATTGGTGAAAATAATCCAGTTGGGCATCATGACATTATTATATAATTTTATTTTGTTTATCTATAAAACCAGTCAAATTTTACATTATTGTATTAGTAATAATTTTAGTAATTAACAAGGATGAATATATTAGAAACTGGTTCAACCATGGTCAGACGTGGAAACAATTTTCTTTTCTTTCAACATTACAAGTGAATACCATGTGTAACAATTTTACACTTTTCAAAGTTAATGACTAGCTGGAAATGGCATTAATAATGATGACCAATAATAAATGTTAATATCAATCTTAATACTAATAATACTAATTAATAAGATCGTAACGATTTTAACGAGTTGATCATGATACAAGTGTAATTTTGTTGTACCTTTTGAGTTTTACAGCTTGTCAATTGAATATTTGTTAGTTTTATAGATCAATAAACTCAATAATTAGTAAGAATAGGTTGGGAAGACGAGAACAATCTGGTAAGACTTGTAACCATTTTCCTTTTGGTTTTACAAGTATCGTTTAATAACAATTTTTATATTATTTTTTAAAACTTAATAACTGGAAATTGAATTAGTCATGACGACTAATAATAATTGTTAATATATATCTACCTAGTACTAATAACAATAATCAATAAAATCGTAACGATTTTGGTGTCTGTTGGGACCTCACGCCAATTTTGTTGTTGTCCATAGTACAAATGCAATTTTGTTGTACCTTTACAGTTTTACAGCTTGTCAGTTGAATATTTGTTAGTTTTATAGATCAATAAACTCATTAATTAGTAAGAATAAGTTGGGAAGACGAGAACAATCTAGTAAGACTTGCCGCCATTTTCCTTTTTGTATTGCACGTGAGTATCATTTTATAACATTTTTTATATTAAATTTTAAAAGTTAATGATTGGAAATTGAGTTTTTAATAACGAATAACAATTATTGTTGTAAATAATGACTGAGTTAGATTGAATGACAGGTGGGACGTCATGCCATTTTCTTAAATTCAAATTTTTTTAAATATAATGAGTTCAATTTTTAAAATGCTTTTATATTCTCTTTTCAAATTTAATAGATGAAAAATATGTGTTAGTAATAATGACTAGTATTGTTAGTAGTCCAACGATTTGATGATTGGTGGGAACAATCAGCATTGACGTCACGATTGGGATTCCTCGTTTATTTGAAAGAACGATAAGGATAACAGCATAAAGTTGGTAACTTGAGAAAAACCTGTCAGACACAAGTATCAGTCGCTGACTCCCTACACTCTATCAGTATCAGCTGATTGATCCTGTGTTCAGTTTCGATGTCCAGTGCGATGCTTATTCCGACACTCGGTCGTTTTATCGTCAAAATCTGTCAGTGATGGTATAGAAATTGAGGCTAGTGGGAGGGATTGAGTTTTAGAGGCAGCCTCCCTTGCGGATAGTGGCCGAATGTGTCGCGCGAACAATATCGAATTTATTAATTCAATTAGTGGCGATCGGCCCAAAACGATACATTTTAGAATATGTGAGACAAAGTTTAGCCATAAATTCGCTGTCGATCTTTACGGTCCATTATGTCGGCAATAACAGAAAGGGGTGTCCTCAGATGGAAAGAATGGATGCCCCTAGTCACTCAGCAGGTTGTCGATTTCTTTTCATATTTTCATATATTTTCACTTGCAAACTAATTTCTTAACAAAAATTTAATTGTACCCATTCAGCAAAGGTTGAGGAGTTTAATACAAGTCATTGCGTACAACATACAAGTCAAAGATGACATACTCTCAAAACACAAAGTCAAGAAGCTGTCGTACTATTTCACGCTTCACCTCTCGACGATGTCAGCTCCAGTGTATACGAGTGAGAAGTTGGAAAGCGAGAATCCCAAGTGGTGCGAAGTCAACATAGGCCAACAATACGGGGCAGCCACTGGTAACCGATTTTTCCTTTTTAATATTTTCTAGCATTTTCTTATTCTTATTCTGTTAATAATTGGAACAGTCGGTGCTGATATGTTATTTTATCTCAGATATAAAATGAATGTGGTCTGCAATGTTTGGCATTGCTGATAAGAGATTTCATTTTTTCTCCTCAATATCACATTATATCGATGCTTTCAATTTGACTTGTTAAAAGCCTAATCAACCATTCAACACAAAACAAAACAATAAAGTACCATTCATACCAATGCTTAGCATGTTCAACATAATGTGGCAGACACGGCACAGAATCAAGTTTTCACACCACAACTGACTACATATGCCGACAAACTAGAGAATTGACTGCAAACTGAAGAATTAGCTGTGTTAGCAATTTTACTTGAAGAAGTAAAGGGAATGAAATTGGATTGTGTGGAAGTAGGGCAAAAAAATAAAAAAAATAATCACTGTACATCCAACGAATTTAATAAGAAAAAAAGGAGAATTGTACACGCCCTACTAGGGATGAAAACTGAAAACCCCCTAAAAAGAGATGAAAACTGATTTTTTAAATTCTTCGAAATAGTCACTAAGGGCACAGACACACACACTAGCCCTGAAAAAATAATCCACCAGCACAGTTCAAATATTCTTTATGATAATACATTCACATTCTACTCAATTCCTGTATAAGTGAATACCCTTATAGATAATGTATGTAATTATTTTTTTGCTGGACATATTACATGTTGGTATTTATGAATGGTATTTAAATGTAGAGTGTGACAGACTAGATTAAAACAAAAATTTATTATTTGTTTATGATTTTTTTCTTCATTATAGTTGTCCTTCTTTTTAATTTTATAGATGAAAAATTTCTTTTTTGTAGGCCTTTTTGTTAAATGCAATCACAATATTTTGACGTATTGGCAATTCTGTACCATTTTCAAGTGCTAATTGTTTTCAACTTTTGTTGAAACAATATTTTGTTTTTAAAGTGTTTATATAATGTTTAAGAAATAAAATACAGTTCTTTAAAATGGCACAATATGGCCAAAATGTAAAACATTGTAATTTAAAAAAACTTCAACAAAAAGGCCTACAAAAAGATTTTTTAAAGCAAATTTTTCCTTATTTCCTTTGAATATCTTGTGCTCTTTTGAGAAAAATCATGGTAATTTTCTGACAGGTTTGGAAATGAACCAGCATTAAAACTACAATAAAATAATGCCTGTCATATAGGAGCATCTGTGGACATTAATGTCCAACTAAATTATTGCGGACAATACTTGCAATACGTTTTTTCTTTTCCAAGATCAATTAAAAAGCCATGGGCTATATCAGGATTCAAACTCACAACTGCTAGCATGGTAAGTATGAACCTGGATGCCCTAACATTCAGGCATCCCGGCCCCCTAAAAAAGACTGTAAAAATATGAAAAAATAAGTATGTCAGTGTTATTAGACTGGATATGGAAGAGTTCCTTGGGTTCAGTTTATTTAATCCTGGGATAATTAATTAAATTAATACATAATAATTAATTAAAATAATAATTGGTTAATGGTTGAAGAAGGTAAAGAAGATTTCGTTTGTTCAAAAAAGTGTTTGTTAATTTTTTGGGGAATAATTTTTGAACAGTTGCTGCAAATTAAAAATTGTTTGCACCACTGAATCCTGTGTCAAAAATCTTAACAAATCGTGTATAGTGCAATTTGAAATAGTTATTCTTATCCTGCTATCCTGGAGAGTTAGATCAAAACTTTTCGGTACATGATAAATAATCATGAGATATTAGACAAAAAATAAAAATTTTGATGCCTTGAGTTTTTTTTCTTACAAAAACGCCTTAATAAAAAATAAATTAAAAATAATAATAAACTCACTCTGTAAGTAGGAAACTAATTGAAATTAAATAAGAATATAAAACTATTTGTAGGCCTAGAATTAAAAATATGTAATATAAAACTGGCAAAGGGCCATACAGTTCTTCCTGTCAGTGATGGTCAAAATGGTTGGAAACAAGCTATCACTTTAGAGAAGGCTCTAAACTTAAGCATATAATTTAAGAAAAAGGTTCCCTTAGTCACACTCAATACTAGTTCACTCTTTAAATTTTTGTTAGCAACTATCTTGTTCCTGTGAATAGTCTTAAAAATAAAATGCAAGTAGACCAACCAATATAAGTATGTCTTGGGCTCAGCATCAGAATTTTACTCCATCGCCTTGAGTTAATGGTATTAATATATGGGAAATAATATATTTACGAATAAGTGACAGTGAGTGTTAATCTTCAGCTTAAACTGTATGCTCTTGGGATTTAACCAAATCTTCTGACAATACAATCTAGTTAGTTATTCTCATTCTAATTAAATTACCTGATATCTTCTTCTTATTCAACTTATACAACTCAAACCACTGGATGCTTATGAATACACTCTCAATCAAAAAATTCCACTACTTTGAAAGTTTTTATGTTTTGAATTTTGTATCTTTTTCTTAGAATTATTTGCTGTTGTGTTATTTTAATGTAAAAAAAAGTCAACAAGACATCTAAACACATACGATGATTCAGTAAACAACTTTTATCAGCATTTTCGTCCAATTCAGGCTCTATTGTGAGAGATTCTTATTAGTTTAGTTTTTATTAATCAACTAGTAATAATATTTTTTTTTTTTTTTTTTTTTTTTTTGAGGGGTCAAATGAAGATTCTAAAAACCCTTTCCTTCACTGCGACCTATATAGGTCTATTTTGGAACCCCTTTGAAAGTGCACTTTTTCTTATAAGATTAATCACTTTCCTCGGTGCCTCTTTGTGTACCTCTTTGGTGCAAAAATTGCCGTACTGTAACCGAGATAATGCTTCACATTTACAAACGATAGGTGCCAATGTCTCTGGTTCCTCCTGACAGAGTCGTCGGCATGTTTCTATCTCTACTTTGCATATTTCTTTAAGTGACCGGTATAGAGGCCTATAATTTTTCTCAGATCTTGCCTACTAAGAAAAAGGAATTCATTCGCCTTTCTTTTAACTTTCCTCACACCTAGTGTTTATATCCAGTGCTTGAGTTTTTCTTTCTTTTTTTCCAACTCCAACTTCAGCACCAATCCTGTCATTTTTTCTTTACCAACTCCTGTGCACAGAGTTGTATTGCATGAACCTCAGGTTGGAAATTTTTGGGAATAGTCCAAGGGGTTTTGCTAGGGTATTGGCCCTTTTACCCCTACATCTGTTCCATCTTTGTGTACCCTATTAGGGCCCTTTCCTGAAACTTAGGGTGGTTTTTTTATTTAAAAATGCTTGAAAGTCTCGGCTATTGAGGCTGGATCGTCATATACATTAAGGGTCTTTTGTTGCAGTGATATATTTCAGAAAAAAATTTCCAGGTTCTGAATCGCAGTGACATTTTGTTGAAAATGGTGCAAAACAGTCACCAAATTGATTGTTTGATTCATTCACTCAGAAATTATATATAGGAATTAATGGTTCTTGAAGAATAATGGGCTTTCTTTACAAAGAATGATGATATTCATTGACGATGATATCAAGGCTGAATGAATCACACAGTCTAAATAAAGCCATTTTACTCATAGTACGATTAAATTTTTACAGATGTAAATGACATAATTAAAGAACAATTTTTTCATTTGTGCATGCATGCAGAAATTTTAGGGGGCCAACAAATAAGTTCATCATCGACTCTCCGGAGAAAAAACTTTTTTTTTAAATCTGCAACCATTTCAGTGTTTCAATCTGGTTACTGACTCTATGGTTTTATAATCAGTATAGTAAATCAATATCCTAAAATGCTAGCCTCTCCTTGTACCTCAGGTTATCAAGTATAAATTACATGCAAAACATAAATATATGTAATTTGTAAGGCTCACATGGACTCCTAAATTAATGAATTGAAGTTTCGAATATGTAATGGATCAGTGAATATAAAAAGACAGAAACATTGAAACAACTCTGAACTATTGACTGTTATTCATTTTTATTGTTTTTATATTTTATATATATATACACACACAGAAAGTTGTATGCATCCTACAACCCCCAAAGAACCATAGTTGACGAGTAACCCCCTGCTATACCCAAGCGCATCCAGGGGACGTAGTGGTCACCATATATGCTGTGAGAATTCAGAGCCCTTCCTTTCATGCTAATAAATTTCAATAAATCAACATAAATACAACACAAACACTATATACATTTAAAAATTCCTATAGCCCTGAGGTACCAGTACAGCAATCTGTGCCCACTATGAATACCAAAATATACGTCAAACCTTTTATTGTGAAAAATATGCTCAACTGCTATATTATTGCTACCAGGAGGTGCCCATGGAATATTCTTGTATGATCTATATGTATTCTTGTCAGAACGGCCTTTTTCCTCTTTGTCCCACTCTCTGTGGACTGTCTTTCTTAACCTACCACAGTTTGTCTGGGTTATTTCGATTACTTTGAGCCAAGCCGTTTCTCAGCTCATCTTTTACTAAATTTAATAGTTTCAAATCTGCTGGGTGTTCAGGTTGGGAAGCATTGTGGGATCTTTCGGCTGCTTCTTTGGCCACCGTATCCAGTTCTTCATTCCCAGCTATTTCTATAGGAACCCTTGCCAACATGACCTTCCCTTCCATCATTTCTAATAAAATAATTATTATATTTGTAAAGTATAGGTACTTACTTTCTAATATTTCTGATTTATTTTTAGATGGTAACATTTAATGTAATGTATAATTAATTTTGTTACAGGTGTAGTTATAAGACTATGGGTGAGTATCAATGGAGAAGCTGATTATGAAGTTACAGTTTGGGGGCTGTTTTTCAGTGGTCTCATGTACTTGGGTCCAAGAGTTCTGAATACAGATCCCAGCGCTTTGGGATCAAATTCATTGATTTTTCATATGTACGGTGGATATTTCACTTCCCCTCATTGCTTTTTAAATCCTCATCCAGTCACACCTAGAACGTTGACTATTCAGATGAATGCGTCTCATACTAAGCCTAGTTATAATGTCAATTCATTGTTAAGGTAATTGTTGATATCGATGTTCAATCTTTTCAATGTTGTAATTTTTGATGTAAAAGGTTGCAGACACTCCAACAAGCAATAAAAAAACAGACGACGGCCACTGCAGTGCTACGAGAACGTATCTCGTCTGGTTGTGCCATTAACTCAGAAGAGGATTCTTTGATTAAAGGAAGTGCTGCTTTGAGAAAACTACTCGGCAAACCGGTCACCCC
This sequence comes from Cimex lectularius, assembly GCF_000648675.2. Taxonomy (NCBI): domain Eukaryota; kingdom Metazoa; phylum Arthropoda; class Insecta; order Hemiptera; family Cimicidae; genus Cimex; species Cimex lectularius. The sequence goes on along the minus strand of NW_019392714.1, from coordinate 412,079 downwards.
CAAGGTGAACCCAGATAAAATATTAGCAATCAAGATGCAAATTGAAATGAAGAAGTTCCGAATACAAATGCTCGTCGAAGAGAAGGACCGTAAAGCGGCACTTGTACAAAAATTGGCTGTCATCAAAGATATGCTTGCAGAAAAGAATCAAGATAGAGGTTTTACACTCATTATTTTATTATATTTTTTTTAACTATGCCTAATTATTATTTATTATATTTTTTAGACACTGAACTCATGGATAGATATTTCATGTTAAGGAAAAACATTGAAAAAAGAAAGGAGTTCAGACAGCAGCTAATAGAAACAAGAACACATTTGGCACAAACAGCAGCTCTCTTAGACAAAAGAAAAAAAACATTAATGTCACAACTATCTTTGATTTACCCAATTATTCAGGTTAATTTACAATTAGTTTTGTAAGAAACACTATATACTTAAGGTAAAATAGCAATGAACTAGATTAAATAAAATAGTTGATATTTTTAAATTGTCACCACAAATAATTCAACTTGAACATTTTTAATAATTTAATTAATTTTTATGCAATGTGGTTGGGATGAAAAATTAGTTGATGAACTATGCTGAACCAGGATAGGATCACTGATTAAGTCTGCCTTCTCTCTCAGGTTTGTTGGATTACTCAAAAGCATTTCGACATTGCGCCATATTCAGTGAGGAACTGAATGAGGAGTAACGTTTGAGTAGTTCAACAAACCACAAGCGAAGACAGGCACAATAAATGACTCTATGCCGGTTCAGCTTGAAAAATTAGTGTCATGAGCAGGACTCGAACCCATGACAATGGGATCGGTACCATGGCACTTCTACCATTTGAGCTATCGTTCCTGTCCTCAAAACATCGAGTAATCATCTCAACCTAAATTTTTTTTCGCATATTCCTCTCATTTGCCAATATTCAAATATCATGAAATCATATAAATTCTCAGCGATATAAATGAATTGCACCTACTTTATAAAAATGTATAAAAAATCATAAATAGGTTATAATAATTATTCTGGTTAATAGACCAACTAAAACACATATATTAACATTTCACACTTGTGTGCAATAGAAGTTTGTTAACCATCAAATACGCCTATGATAGATAATCCCATCTAGTCTCAACTTGTGTATTTTACCATTTCATTCTATTTTATTAACCTCTCAAGTTTTGTAGCTTAATTTTGATTTTATAAATGAATAAACTTTAAACATCAAATTTACTTTTAAAAATTATTTTAAAGTAAAAAAATCTGTTTGAATTAAAAATTAAATGCAACTTGCAAGTCATGTTTTAAAATTTAACTTCGGATTTTTTAAAATGAGACATGAATCTGAATCTTCAGACAATCTGCATAAACTTTTCTTTTTTTTTAAAAAAGGAAGGAATTGCAATAGTTTCAGAGTTATATATCTATATTTTAGTAATTAACGATCATTCTGTTCCACCTATCTGTTTTGGTCTATCAGACACATTTTCCTAAATTCTGTGATTGCTCTGTGTTACTTTTTTGTATTACATTCTTTAAATAACAAATAGAGAAGAAATTTGATGTGGTCATATGTTGTCTGATAGACCTAACTAGCAAAGATAGGAATACCGGGTTGATCGGAAACCAAATTACATATTAATTACGTTTGAGCAGTACATATGTAAATTTCAGTCGCCAAATGGGAACTACACTATTAGAGAAGTGCATTTGCCAGACTCTGAAGATTTCGATGGCAAAGATGAATTGATGATTTCTGTAGCTCTTGGCTTTGTGACCCACCTCGTCCAAATGATGTCTTTCTTTCTCAATGTTCCCACAAGGTACCCGATGGTCCATTTTGGCTCGAGAAGCAAAATTATCGACCACATATCCGAAAACATTTCCGATAAGGACCGAGAGTAAGTGTACACTTGGCTTCCATATAATTATCTTTTCTAATTGATATTTCTCAGATTTCCACTTTATGCGAGAGGAAAGGAGAAACACCTGTTTGACTACGGTGTTTACTTGTTGAACAAAAATATAGCTCAGTTGAGATGGTGTTGTGGAATCACGACTACGGATCTCAGGCCTACTCTCCTCAACCTGTCCGCTCTTATGAATTTAACCACTAAACAAAATGAGTAATTAACTCTATAATAAAATAAAAAATTAACTTTTCAAATTTTTTTTTTTTTTTTTTTCAGAATTGGCTCAATAATGAGAGAATGGAACAGAACTAGGACCGAAGAGAAACATCCTTCCTTGAGCAATTCATTAGATAGAGGGCTTGATTGTGTGACTGATACACCTTCCGATCCGAACGGTTCTGACTGTCACGAGTACGTTGAAAAGCAAAGAGTAAGATATGAGTCAGCACCCGTTCACGATTTGGCCAGCTTAATGTCACTCGACATAACATGTAAATCGTATGACAATATTAACGGATCTCATGCGATTCAAAGTTACAATAAGGACCAACCGATGACGGTCCCAAATGAAGATTTGTTAACCAGAGAATAATACCTTTGACTTTGTTCATCTCAAAATTTTGCCTAGTGTATTATATGTAAATATTATTTAAACATGTACGATAATATTGAACAGGTAATAATCACTCATAAAGAGAAGAGGATTTAAATTAGGAAAAGTGTGTAATATTCCTTTCCAGCCATTTGCCAGAAAATAATTTTGATATGTAAATATGTTTATATTGTACAACCAAACTGTATATAAGACTTCGTTATATTATACAAATATATTTATTAAAAACCTGGTAATACCTTTATTTGTCTGCATTATATCATCCTCAGTTTCAGGTTCATTATAAATTAAGGTGATACATTTTTTTTTTTTAATGAAAGTCATGATTATACAAAGATAAAAAAAATCTTGTTTAATAAGCTAGCAGCTAAGTGCACAGCTGAAAATATTTCAGCCATTTAAAAAGCAATTTTATATTTTTAAAGAACCACAATAGATTTTTATGTTTTCTAAACATTTGAAGATCAAACAGGAAAAACTTAATGTTACAATAATTATACATGTTAAGTAACAAATACAACATTAGTGAAAACAAAATAAAAACGAAATATTAATTGTACTAGAAAAAATAAGTCAGTCAATTTTGCCTTATTGAAGATGACTTTTAATTTTTTTTTTAATAAGATGGCTTTATTTATTATAAATAAACATTTCTTTTTACAATATTAAAACTAATTACTCACTTCTTTTATCAATTCACTCTTTTTATCTCAGAAATGAAATATTTGTTTTTGGTTAAAAATGTGATTAGGCATATTTTTTAAATGTATAAATCGACCCATAGCACATGGAGACCTATTGAATCTTAACAATTAAAACAGTCTTATAAAAAAGTAAATTGACTAAGAATAAATTTTGTATTAAACAAATGAAATCAAATTTTTAAGAGTAAAACAAACTCCATCATTATTATTGTACTGTTTAAATAAAGGTAAGAAATTCCAAGGACAAACATCTCCCATTGCACTTTTCCTCGATGAAAAGTTGTATGCAGAATAACTAAAAAAATAAAAATGAATTTAAGGAAAGACTTGAGGAAAAGAAAAAGAACAGAAACCCTCAGATTCGGCCATTTGTGGGAGTTCACACAGGTATGTCACATTCCAAAATCTAGTGACTAACATAACGGGTTTTGCTTCAAAAATCAACCTGCCTCCCTGCCACTTCCAAGTGTAAATGAATGATCTAACTGCTGGTTAAAAAGGTCATCTATTCCAGTGGCAGTATAGTGGAAAAAAATCTAATCTGGGCGAGTAATAGTAGTTACTAGCATTAAATGCAGTAAATTGTGGGAGAAATTTTTCCTGCGGATTTGTTAATTTTATTTAAATGATACAATAATAATAATAATCACATTGTTACACACATTAAATAATATTTAACACGAATGTTGTTCAAATATTTATTTTACGACAATTCGTAGCTTTCGGCATACTTGATTATCTTTAAATTTATTACAACTTTAACAAAACTACAATTTAAAATTGCAAGCCCTATTATTTATAATGTATTTATTTCATCACAGTCCATATACATTTTTTATAGTTACAATTGTATATTAAAGTGTACAAAAACAAAACAAAAGTTGTTACAAAGACATTTTTCTTCCTTCTATTGATATCTCTACGGCTCGTCTTGCTTGTTTGTTGCGTTTACTATCTATAAAGTTTTTATAATGCTTTTCAAACCGGTTCATTTGCCGTTTGGTCGTCTAGAAATATAACATTTATAAGAAGAGAGTGTAAAATTTTATCATAATAATAATAAGATAAGAAACATACTCTAGTCATGTCAACATCAGTCTTCCACTTGGGTCTAACAACGTAATCTTTGTTTGACGGTACTGGTACCCTTGCTCTTCCTACCCAACCTTTGTCACCGGGCCTTAAAGCTCTATGTGACATTTTAAAAGAAAAGGTAGTTATTATTTTATTATTTTAATAATTAAAAGTGATTCACTTACTTTCCCTCGCCGGTGAGTGCTTTCGCGATATCCTGTCTACTTGGTGTACTGGATTCTTCATCATGAGCCCTTCTCCTTTTTGGCAGTTGTTGTTCCATGTCTCTCGCTTCCCTTTCCTCTTTACTTAAAGCTATACAATACACCCAAATCACAATAATATAAAAACACAAATGAAACATTACAATTATTAATGAACCTTTAAAATCGGTAGATAAGTTGAAAATAGGTCTTGCCCATTCATTTATCAGCTTTCCTGCCAAATCTTTGTTTTCTTTCGTCTCCTTTGGATGTTTGTACAAATACATAACTGCCTTTCCAATCCCAGAGTGTTTTAAGGTTGATTGCTCGATAGGTGGAAACTAAGATTCCAAACCAAACATTTTCAACCAATAGGATTCATAGATTTTTAATGTGTTAAATACCTCCTTAAGAAGTTTGAGAATGTTTTCTCTAATTTTAAGTGCAGGAAGACTTCTGTCAGGCATTGGCGCCAGCCAGTCGGTCAATACAGTAAGAACATTGTGCTCGATGAATGCTAATTGGAGATCTTGCTTGTTGAGCTGAGACATTACTTTTGTTAACATTCCAACTTTGTTAGTTGCTGGTTTACTAGCCTGGTTACATTTTCTATCCGCCTAAAATTTGGTTTCGGTGTAAAACATTTTTTAAATATTTTTTTAGTTTTTGTGTTTATGCATTAGTTAAGCAGTTTTTGAAACATAATCTTACTTCAGCTGCAGCTTTCATATCAGCTAATAACTGAGCAATTATGTCATCATTGTCATTAATGATATCAATATCCTTTCGCCTTCGTCTTTTAGTTTGCTCTTCTTTTTTTCTTGCTAGCATTAAATCAAAATCTGAAAATCCTGAGTTTTCTCTAAAAAAAATATCACATATACATATTGTGAAACATTAAAAATTACACACAATTATGTTGAAATGTACTTACTCTATCTCACGGACAGGTCTGTCTTCATCAGAATCATCAGAGACTTGTGGGATAACTTCTCCAGCTGGTTCTTCAGCTTCTTCTTTATTTTCTTTTTCTAAGCCTTCACTCTCCTTTTCGGTTTGTTCCTCTTCTTCTTCATCTTCAACATCAGAATCTCTCTTTTTCTTCTTCTGTTGTGGACAGTAATAACAACGATAATAATTTGGAAATTCTACTATCAAATATCTGTGTACCTTTCTAGTGTCTGTCTCTGAGACACTTCCTTCACCTTCAGAATCTGAAGCAATTTTAGTTTTCTTTTTTCTCCTTGTAATTTCTTCATCGCTATCATCATCACTTTGTACTTTATGTTTTGTCCCTGGGAAAAAAATAATTAAATATATAAATAAAAATTATATGTACATCAATACTGTTTAAAATTAAATGTAATAATTTTATATTGCTTAAACAATAAAGAGTACAATCACTTTTCAATAAAAATAACAATAATTACCCTTTTTACGTCTTGTTTCAATATCAGAATCGTCAGAATCAACCACAGAATTTCGTTCTTCCACATCTAATGAATTTAAATATTTAGTTATCAAACTATATGCTAATTAAAATTGTTTCCAACTTACCAGAACCTTTGGATCGTGACCTGCTTCGTGATCTTGACCCATTCTTGGAATTTTTCGAAAGTGATCTTGACCGAGATCTCGATCTAGAATTTCTGACAGAACCTGATTTTGATCTCGATCTTGATTTGGATTTGGATCTTGAACGGGAACGAGAATGTCTGGAACCAGAGTGAGACCTAGAACGAGATCTTGATGCTCGATCATTTGAACCTGAACGTGAACGAGATCTTGAACCTTTTCTCGAGGCAGATTGTGACCTTGATCGCCTGCCTGATCCAGAGCGTGATCTCGATCTGCTTCCTGAGTCAGATCTTGAACCAGACCGCGACCTGGATCTCGATTTCCTTTTATCTGACCTAGACTGAGAGCGTGAATGCCTTGATCCTGATCGTGATCTTGATGCTCTAGCAGAACCTGATCTTGAACGTGATTTTGATCTTGAGTGTGACCTTCTAGCCGAACCTGATCTTGAGCGAGACCTTGCTTTAAGAGATCCTGATTTGGATCTTGACCTGGACCGAGACCTTGAAGGAGAACGGGATCTATCTGATTGTGACCTTGATCTTGGCGTTGCAGATCTAGATCTTGATTTAGCTCTTGAACGTGAACCTGACCTAGATCTCGCGGGTGATTTTGCTGCAGAAGGTGAACCCGATCCTGATCTGGATCTTGATCTAGACCTCGAAGCTCTAGAATTTGCTGGTGAATAAGACCTTTCTCGGCTCTGTGATCGAGATTTGGCTGAACCCGACCTGGACCTTGAATTTGATCTCGATCTAGATTTGTTCACCGGCGATGCAGGTCGAGACATAGATTCTCTAGAACTCGACCTTGATCGTTTTCCTTTAAAAGGTTCACTGGGACTGCCAGATGGAGATCTTGACTGTGAATGCCTCGATGATGATCTTGATCTGCTCTTTCTTGAGGAGGGAGAAGCTGAACCTGAACGACCTGAACCGGAATGTACAGACTCGTCATCATCGTCCCTACTACTGCCAAATGAGGAATGAGGAGCACCATCATCTAAAAAAAGAATTTGTACTTCTTGATTATCTATATAATTTTCAAATATTAAATTTTTTAACAGCTAGTGCTCTTTAATTATAAAATCTATTATTCTTATGTATTTAAAAATAAAAATAAGTGAAAATTTCATTCACACACATCATTACTGTCCCACTGAAAGTCAGAGTGCATTTTAAGTATTTCGGTCCATGGTGTGCTATGCTTCTCATGTTTGGGGATACCAAAGTTTTGATTTAGTGAATCCTTTCAATGTTTCTTTACTAGAAAATTATTTCACCTCCCAACTTTTACTGGAAATTAAATGCCTACTTGGAAACATCAACAGACCCTCTCTGTTCATATACCCTACTCGTTCACCCCTCCTATTTAGGGCGGACCCTGCCGTTACTTGAACACAGATTAACTAAAATGACTGCGGTTGAAGTGAAGGCTCAAAACGCTCAATTCTCTTGCCCACAATCGCAATCTGGACTTTGTTTATATACTGTGTAGAGATTAGTGACCGTTAGTTGATAATTATTCAGATATCGTGGACCCCCAGACCGCATCTCACGATATCTGAATAATTTTGTTTATACTGTTAGTAATCATGAAAAATAGTTTTCAAAATTCTAGGTTTTTGAAAGATTTGTTCATTCCAGACATGTCGAAGGTTGTTCTAATTGGCTCGTATATCCACCATATTTCTGCTATACAGGGAACTTGACCATTTGAAAGCTTTTTTTAAACTTCAACAATAAAAACCTTATGCTATCCCCATGTAATATACGGTGGTTCTTCAAGCTTAGATGTAAGCTGATTTACCTAAAGTTCTCCCCATTGAGATTTGATTCTGTTGATCGGTATTCACTGTGCAACTCCTTCCCAAAGGTAGCAAGGTAAGTTATTTTTCATTTTCTGGATGTGTCCCATCCTTATTGAGTTCTGGATTCTTTTTTTGGGTATTATAGTTTCGAGAGACTTTTTTATTGTTAAACTCAACCCTCCAAAAAGATGTGATTAGTTTTACTAAGAGTGCACTTGAGTGCCGTGAAAAGTTCATGGTACAATTTAATTATTAACTTATTTTAATTTTAGTTTTATATTGAGGAGCCCTATAAAGGTTTTTGTTCTATGTATTGCAGTCTTAGAGATTTCATTTTATCTTACTTATTTAATGTAGTTTAGTTTTATTTTGATTTTTGTGTGTATATATGCTTGTTTTCAAGTTAATTCCCCAGCCACCACTTCCAGCAGACGGTTTTACAATCACTGCTGTATTAAGAATGCTTTATTTATTATTATGTAGTATTTTCTTTTTGTAATTAAAGTTCTTTCATGGTTCATCCATAAAACAACAGGATTATCTGGCTAACCTGGCAATAACAAATTTAAATAAATTATTTAGTTTAAACTTGTATGTCTAGCTTTTTTATTGGGTTGTCCGGAAAATAATGCGGGTTAATGGTTATAAAATAAAAACAATTAAATGAATGATTTTAAACATTTTTTATTAATTAAAATACGATCCATCACTCTCAATACCCTTTTCCCAATGTGATAGCAACTTCTCTATCCCCTCTGAATAGAATTTTGTGTCTTTTTAACAAATCCTGTTTTTAACAAAAAACACAATTTCTAACAATTTTTGAGCAATAAATTTTATATGTTGTAAAACGTCTAGGTGCCTGAAAAATGGTAGTTGGTAGCGGAATGGTAGTTCTCGAGAATAGGGAGCGTGAGGCAGAACTTCTAAATCAGTTTTCATGTTGTCACATGTGAAACATGGTACCAAGTGTTGTCGTGTAAAATCGGCATTTCCGATTGACCAAAGATGGCTTCAATAATGCCAATTTCTGGTGCATTACTTCAATTTGAGAGGGCTACATTTCAGATTTGATTGTTTCACCAAGATTCAAGAAGATGTAGTAAATCAGCCCAAATGAAGCCCACCAAAGAGTCACCATCTCCTTTTTTGACGAGTTGGAGGCTTTGGAAAATGTGTTGCTACTTCTCCGTCGTCAAACCACTGTCCGAAACATCTGCTGTTATTTTAGAGAATCCAATTTTCATCGCAACAATTCTATCCATCTATATTCAGCAAAGAAGTATTGCGCAGTCTTCATGACGATGTTTTTGAGTCATTTAATGCTAGAAGAACCAAACTTTTGAGTTTTTTCACCTTTGCAATTGCCTTAAGGTGGTCAGCAACGGTGGATTTGTTAACTGAATGATTCTCTACAAGTTCTCGAACAGTTGTTCTGGGATTTTCTTCGACCAAAGCTTGCAGAACAATATCATCTAAGGAAGAAATCCTTCCACGACCTTCTTTGTCTTCAAAGTTAAAATGTTTTAAACCATCTCTGAACGGTGCTCTCATTCACACTGCCATCGCCACAAACTTCGATAATGTTTCTGGCAATTTGGGCACCGTTCCAACCGAGTTTAAACTTTTAAAACGAAATTAGTGAAAATCACTTTAGTAAGACCTGAATTATTTCCAAGTAATGAAATGCTTGTGAAGTAAACAAACATTTTGTATGGAACGGAATTAAAGTGTTGACATTCGTACAAAAGAATAATCCATCCAAACGTAAACAGTTTATTACATAAAAGAATAATTGAAAGAAAACATGAAAACCTGCATTATTTTCCGAACAACCCAATACCGTACAACAAAATACCAGCATCCTGTATTTCAGAAATTTACTATGTATACTGTGCAGGGTCATGTTACGGTAAAAAAAAGTTTGTTTACGGGATAACGTTTTGTTTGAAGTACTGCACATACACACAGTCGTTGAAAAGACCATCAAAAAGCGTTATCATCAGACTACAAATATCCTCAGTTAAAGTTCGAATACAAATTATACAATCCAACCCTCTTAATGATTTTTCTTTTATACCCACCTGTTAAATAATAACAAACAAACTGACCGTCGTCTTAAGCAGAATATTTGCAGAATTTGAAATGGTTGATCGAACGGAACAAAACAAAATTCCGGCTTTACCTTGTTCCACCTCCATCTTGGCCGTCGTCGAATTGTCCCGATCACTCTGGAAAACCGGATTTCCTCGTGTTTGAAGGAAAACAGAAGCGGTCAAAAGTCGGAAAACAAAGCAAACAAAAACCCAGCCAGGACGTTCTACCGTACAGCCGCAATATGCTGCTGTAAGGTTATAATCCTCAAAGAACTTAACAGCGCCACGGTAGACGCGACGCTTTTCCTACCTTTTTTTAAATGTTGGCCGTTCTGTTTCAACTTTCATGTTAAGCCGTTTATGTTTAGTGGTCTAATTAATTATTTTCTTTATGTAAGGTCTTGGTTGAGTTGAAAAAGTTAGTGTCACAAGCAGGATTCGAACCCACGACCTTTAATTTTAAAGTTGTAAAGCCGAAGGTCGTGGGTCCCACTCGTGACACTTTTTCATCTCAACCAAGACCTTACATAAAAAGAATAGTTAATTGAAATAAGTAAATTGGTCAATTACACCACTAAACATAAATGGATTAATATTTAATGTTAAGGGTTTTCAATAGTTGTTTTCTTTCTTTTGGCCTTAGCCAGGGCTCCCTATCCTTTCTTTTTTTCTTATTTAATTTCTTCCTTATTTATTTGTTTTTAACAGTTATGCTCCTCACTTTAAATTGACATGTCCATGGGCTTTATAAATGTTATTGTTCTCCACAGCCAACAGCGATTTGTACTTGAATGGCTTCTCTATGTCTTGTATTCTGTATAGGACATTGAAAGTTATAGTTCCGTGAGAATAATATCTGTTGCAGTGCCTTATCATGCGTTCTAAGCCCTCGAGGACATTTTCAATAGTTAAATGTAATTTACTTAACTATAAACATAACTTTTTTTACACGAAATAGTTCTGTACTTACAAATATTTTAGAACTTAATTATTGGTACCTATTTGCTTTTTGACACTGTTAATCACAGATGATTTTATTTTTTTACAAATAAGGCTTTAAGCCCCCTTACATGAATATATATATTAAAAATAAATTTAGTTAACAACATACTATAATAATAATAATAATGGCAATATAAAACATATAATAAAGTGTACAAAATATGACAAAAATATAATTATAATAATTATTTATAATCAAATTTTGAAACCACATTATGAAAGAAAGGCAGAAAGAAAAAAAAGATAAAAGGAAATGGGAAAAAGAAAAGGAAGAGGGAAGGAAAGGAGTTGATTTATCATTTTTAAAAACTCAAATGCTATGGATGTGAACAAGCTGGCGAGGAAGCAGAACTTACTCCTGAGGAAGCAAATTCCATTGCCTTGCCTTTGTAATTCTGAAAAAAAAAGCTAAAGTTTTAGAGGAGTATTGAAGGTTGGAATATGATTGAGCGATAAGGAATGTGGGAAAGTTAATAGTTATTGAGGACATTTATTTATATACGCATATTAAAAAAGTTTATAAGTTATTAGAATGTTAACATAGGAAGAAATACTTTGAAAGAATCCATACTTGCTAGTGACTACCACTATTAGCACTCTATTAGCATTCATCCATCACATCTAAAGGATTCATAACATTTTATTTAAACAAATATCCTTATTTAATGATTCCCATGCTCTTAGTACCCCGTTTCAATCTTGCTGCCAAAAATTTCATCATTGTGTGACAGCTCTTCTCATGATTTCAGATATCTGCTTAAGTATTGATGATAATAAGTCTACTATTATTATCCTATTTATTCAGCTCGGTAAATCATTATTTGTTTATTTGGAAACTGATACATCTTTACAGTTTTTCTTCTGCTGCTACTAATCTTATCTCCTTCCTATCTGTCTGACAGAACAGAGTTAAACTTCAAATCCTATCTCCTCTTCTCCCCAAATTTCAGCTGGCGTGCCCCAAGGCTCTATTCTTGAACCTTTACTCTTTTCTGTTTCTAAATAATCTTCCATTAGTTCATTTCTCCCAATCTCATCTACTTTACATTCAATGTCCTACAAGCAACTTCTCTGAAGCTATCTCTCCGCTCAACCGGGCTCTTCAGTCTCTCAACCAATGGTTAAGAAATAACTATAATCTTTTAAACCCTAACAAATCCCAGTCCTTATTAATTCCCAATAAACAATACAGATTGCCTGATCCCTCCTCATATAAACAGCTCACCTATTAATTTTTCTTCTTAAGTTAAAAATATTGGCGTTATTTTTACCTCCAAGCTTACACGGCAGGACCATGTGAGTTCTATTATTAAAAACTGGATTCAAGCCTCCATTCTACTCAACTACAGTTCTGCTTATTAAACCCCTAATAATTTCTTATTATTTTTCTGTAGCAGTATTTTTTCACTTTCCTTAGCCTCTCAATCTACTCATTGCCTTCACATTGTTTATTATGCCTGCATTAGATTTATGTTCTTAAACCAAGAGATCATAACAATCTTAACTTGTAAACGTAGTTTTAATATACATATCTAACATTAAATCAAATAAGCATCCTCAATATTTATCAATTTTTTTCAACACATTCCTTATTTAAAAGCACCAAACATATCCCAAGACATCAACCATCCTCTAATATAAATCCAAATAAGTTTAGTAGCAATAATTGACCATATTAATTAATTTATGATACTTTTTATGTACGGGTTTGGACCCACGGGCCACGACCTCCTATTTTAGCCTTATCCTTCAGAATTGCAGGGGCAAAACAATGTAATTTGCTCTCCGGTACGTTTTGCTCCCATCGCTGATTCATTTCAGGGCCATGGCACCTGTTTCTAAAAACAATTAATCATCTCCTTACTTAGTTTATGTTAATAAAAGTTAAGGAAGAGTACAAGACAGTGAGTCAGTGATATTGATTACTGTATTCTTGTTGAGGCCTGAAGAGTGATGAAGTTTGGTCGATCACAACAGCGAGGATAGTTAGGAATGATTCATAATGACCAAAGTAAAAGAATACATTAGTCAGCTGAAAAGAGAATCTAGGTAGTTTGATATACAAAAATTGTGAGATATACTAAAGTAAATTTTTATCATAAGTACGAGTCTATCAGAAGAACCCAATTAAGTGGCAATTGTTTCTTCATGATATTTACCTACCATGAGCAATTATTTGACAGGACATAAGATTAGAAACTAGACAACTAGTAGAGTAACTTAGATATAGAATAATGGAAGTAGTTAGGGATATTCTTTTTAACTGCAGATAGGAATCAGGTTGCAATGATTGCAAGGTATTTTTACAATAAACGTTAAATTATTAAAGGCGAATAGATGTTAATGTTTTTATTAGATAAGTGTACAAAAAATAATACACAATTTTTTTAGCATTAAAATGAGTTTTCTTCTGACAAAACATACTTGTTTGCTTTATACTTTTAGGTGTGTCAAAAGAGAACTGGCATTCAAGTAAAATGTGTTGTAATTATTACAGCATAAACTTAGAAGTGTTAATTAATTAATTGCGGAAGTGATTATTCTTTCATAGATTCTTCAGTAGGTTGCGCTGTTCTGCTGGGGGCAGAAACACTTTCTTTGTCCTTGTTTTTGGCTCCTGAGACGATGTCGTCGACCCGGAGCAGAAGGATTGCACTTTCTATAGCTGTTTTGTAAACTTGTTTCTTTACTGCAAGTGGTTCCCAAATGTTAAGTTCCTCTGAAGGTACAATTTTGCCAGTGACACCATTTATGCCGACTTGTTCCTTGTGTGAAATTCTTCTCTCGAATTCGGCTAACACATGGATGACATTGCTCACGCCGGAATTTTGGACAAGTATTTTCGGGATGATGCTAAGGGCATTTGTCACAGCAGAGTACGGTTCCATTCCAGATAAGACTTCAGGATGCTTCTCAGTAAGCTCTGCCTTGACCATCATTTCTATGGCTCCGCCTCCAGGAACGACTTTTGACTCATGACTTATGCAACGGATTACATTTAATGCATCGTTTAAGTTTCTTTCCACTTCATTGAGTACATCTTTACTAGGGCCTCTCAACAAAATAGTACATGCTTTTGCATTCTTGCATTTTGTTAAAAATGTGAAATATTCATCACCCATTTTCTTGACTTCGAAAAGACCAGCACCTGTTCCGATGTGATGAGCCTGTAATTCATCAAGTCGGCTGATTATCGTGGCATTTGTGGCTCTTGCGATTCTATTGTTGTCCATCTTTCTAACACGTCTGATAACGGTTATACCGGCTTTTACAAGGTAATGCTGTGCCAAGTCTGACACTCCTTTTTCTGTAAAGACAAGATTCGGGTTAGCTGCAATTATCTGTTTGCACAACTTCTCGATGTATTCTTCTTCAATTTGAAGGAGCCGTGTGAAATCGCCTTCTTTTAGAATTTCTACATTCGTCTGACTTTCTCCTTTCTTATATTCAAGGGGACAATCGAGTAGAAGGATCCTGGGATTCTCAATTTTTCTTTTCATTTGAGGGTGAGTCACATCTTTGTTAATCATAATACCTTCCAAAACTTGCGAATCTTCAATAAGACCACCTGGAATTTTTTCAATTCGTGCAAAGTTTTTTATATCGACACGATTGTAACCTTGCTTCCTTTCGAGCACCATGTTAACGGCATCATAAGCGATATCACACGCGAGATCAGCCCACTGTCCCAAGAATTTGGTGCCGAGGCAACCCTTGGCGACTTTCTTAACTTCATCACGATTGCTGAAATCCATCTCTTTGGCAAACTTGTCAGTAGCTTCCATAATATCTTTCAAAGCAATTTTAAAAATTCTTATTAAAGCTACAGGATGGTAAGTATTAATGTACTGTTGGACTTCTGCCAACATCTCTCCAGCCAGAATAATGACAGATGTTGTGCCATCGCCAACTTCTTCGTCCTGAGTACGGGCTACCTCAATCATGGTTTTTGCAGCAGGGTGAGGCGAAGTGATCTCACGCAAAATGCAGTTCCCGTCATTTGTCATGACGATGCCGCCCATAGGATCCATCAACATTTTAAGCATGGCCTGAGGACCCAAACATGTCCGAATGACGTCAGCGATCGCCTTTGCTGAGTCGATGTTCTCATTCTGGACTTTACGCCCAGACTCCCTTTTAGTGTTATGACCTAAAAAAATAAATTATATTAAAATCTTGTTACTCTAATGCAATTCTTACATTAAAAATTAATGCAAAAGTAACCAGCTCGGACAGTTTCATGATTTATAATAATTTTTCAATATTTTGAAATAATTTTAAAACAGGCTTCACACAGTCCACAACAAACTTAACAAATAGTCCTCCTTTAGGAAAACGCAAGTCCTAAAGCAATTCTTTATTGTGGTGCCATTACCTTTTTCTGGTCTTTGTCGGCAATATTCATTGCAGAAAAAAATGCAGTTCATGTTGAATCAGGGTCATCGAGTGTAACAAATAAAATCCAGTCATCAATGACCCTTGTGGTCTGGGCGACATGGTCTAATCTTATAAGGAAGCCATTAGGTTTAGTGGTCTGATTGATCAAATTACTTATTTCAATTAATTTCATTTTGACCAAGACCTTAATGAAAAGAACAATTAATTGAAAAAACTTATAAGGAAGTACCACTCAATTTCTACATTTAATTTCAGTAATCTCAATGCTAAAATACAAATCGGGATATGAAATATCAAGATTTTACCGTGTACTTTAACTTTTTTTGTAAGTGGAAGTGCAAACATGTATGATTTGGTTCGCATTGTAATTGTTATATCAGCAATGGTAATTTATCGCTTAACAAATGTTTTAAGCTGGGTTTCCGTTGTACAAGTGATTTTCGAGAAACTTGGTTATGGTCGCATTGTGGGTACCTAGCCAGAACATGAAACATGGCGCGAGGATGTTTTGAGGTGAGCCGACTGGACGTTAGTTTTTTAGAGTGCCTCAAAGTGCTTCACATTGTTTCTTTCTCTCCATTTAAATGCACACATTTCTCAAGCTACAGAATGAACCAGGAGGACTGCATTCGATTTATCCAATGTATTAGAGCTACCGATTTTTGTGGGATTCTAAAAATAAAAGTCACCATAATAAGAATAAGATAGAGGAAGGAAATGTGGTGTTGTCTTTGTTTTTTATTTTTATTCATAACATCAAGTATCGCCATGATAGCAAATGCTTATGCAGATTGTGTAAATTTGAACAGCACTGCCTCGTGCTGACAGCTCACTTTGTCCTCACATCGAGGAAATGGTTAACCCGAGACAGGCGTTTCATGAGTAATCCTCGCACAATGGAAACGCAGTTAAAGGTTCATGTGCCAGCCGGTTATGGGGTTAACCATGTAATGATTAATTTATGACCAAATGCATTTCGCGGATGCAATCAAACAACATGATTAGACAGATCAGGATGATTGGTTATTATCAAGCAACACATAAATGTCTGTAAATGTTAACCACTGTTAAAATATTTCAGTAGCCTTTTCATCATTTTCAAATTATAATGTTCTTCGTCGCGTGGCTTCATAATAGACTGAGTATAATTTTGCAGGTTTATTTTATGAAAATATTTATTTAGAAATCGTGAGATGCGGTCTGGTGTGACGTAGGTTTCAGAAAAACATTTTCTTTAGCCAACGTTTCGATCTTTATTGAGATCATCTTCAGGGCCTCTCAGACCGCATCTCACGATTTCTAAATAAATATCGATTAATGGTCACTAATCACCACACATTTCTACACGAGAAGAACGAAGAACATGGGATTCTATGAACAAATTTTATGAAAATGTTCAATGCATTTCTCAGTCTGGTGATCAGCGTAATTGATGGCAACGACCTAGTGTAATTAATATGGGCGAATATTAGGCATTATTATTTTAAAGTTTTATACATTTGTTTGAATAAAAAGTTTAAAAAGAGATGTCAATGGATAATAATAACTTTTTCCCTTGAACAGGCGTCATGGTGGAAGTTCGCCTGTGGCACATGGTATTATAAGAGCAATAAACAAAAAAAGCCGGTATTAATATTATAAAAATAGATCGTCAGGTGGGAAACTGTGGTCCAAAATTTTTAATATGCACTATAAAAACCCAAAATATCTAATAACATGTAATAAAAATAGAAGGAAAATGGGCAAATAGGTTGAAATCCCTTATTTACACGTTCTGATTACTTATTAAAACTATTTAATCTCACCGATAAGCTTGTGTTGTACATCGTAAAAGAGGAATTTGTTAAAAAATTACGCTATACGCTTAAAAATCGGCGAAACATGTGAAGTATTGGTTAGTTTTCTACCGGAACTTTCCCGTTGTTGGTTATTATTGGCTTATTTTAAAATAAACTACATTTAATAAACGCGTGTTAAACGTAGGAACGTGTAGTCGGGACTTACTTAGAACGAGGATGGGCATCATTTTCGCTTTTGTCCAATTTTAAATGCACTCGGAAAAAGATCAAAATTTACAAAAGGCGTGCACGCTAAATCGAACGTGAATTCTAACACGAACGTTAGACTGGCCTCGATTTTACGGAACGAGCCGGCCGATTACGTTCTAACAGAGAGCAGCACTTTTGGCAATTATTCCAAATTCTGTTAAATAAACAAAAACACTTTGTAAAAACAAAAATCATATTTAATAAAACATTGTATAAAATAAAACATGTAATCTAAAATAAAACTGTTGCTTTACATTGTATTCATTGCCAATTCTTTATCTACGCAATCTGAATCTTGACAGTTTTCTTTCAGTGAGAGTAATTGCTCTGGACTTTGGAAGTTTTACTAAAATCAAACAAAGGTCTTAATTGAACAAAAGAAAATACTTTCAATAGGTACAAGGTTGGTACATTGGGGAATAGAAATGTACAACAGAGGATCAGTGACAAAATCACCAAACTGGGATACCTGGTGTTCTTGCAAAGTTTCAAAATAACTATTTATTTTTTTTTTTTTATTATTATTCACTAGCCTAACTACAACATAGTTTACAATAGTGCATTTCCGTACAAACACATTTCACATTTTTCCTCTTCCTTTTAAAACGACTTCTAGATACCTCGGTGTTATTTTTGACTATAAATTAAATTTTATTGCTCACATTGTCATATTAAATCCTTTAGTTTAAAAATGCTGGGTTTCTTTTCTTGTTACTCTTCTGATCTCAACCCAAATGCCTTTTTCATTCTTTGCATGTCACTTGTAAGATCAGTACTTGAGTACTCTTTTCCTGTTTGGAATCTCTCATTGCAAAATCTATTTGTAAACTTCAATTGTAAAATTTAAATTTCGCAAAATTCTTGCTTATAAAATAGGAGTAACTATTACTGACTACAATTTGAACAGTTTTTTAATTTATTTCCCCTAGAGACACGTCCCCTTTTCATCTAATGCTTTGTCTCGGCACCTTTGAAGTCCAGACCCTTTGCTGCAACGCAAATATCATAACTCATGCTCATGTCTTTCAGGTGTAGGAAGGGCAATTGTATCAAGATCCACTGAGGTGCATGAAATGCCAAGGCTCACAACAAACTAGGTGATTACATAAATAAAAATTACAGTGCTGTTGGGAACACAAATGCTGCATTATATAATTTACACCACTTAGATAAACACAATAAAATAAATATTTACAAGTACCAGAGAACTATTTTACATGATAAATTGGGATCTGCCATGGGTAACCAAAATGGCCAAGTACAGGACGCAGTCAATGTTTAAAAAATAGACATGTTACAATTTTTAAGTTTATTAAGTTCTTAAAATTAATTTATTGAATTTTGAACTTGAAAAACATTTGCAGACACAAAATACAAGATTAAAAATAAAAAAATCTATATAGACATCTATAAAGTGCATACAAAAAACATTGTTAAACATTTTTTAGTTTTTGTAAAATTGAACAAAAAAAAAAAAATAGAATATACAAATGTCTCACAGGTTGACAATTCTATCTACAACTATCAATTAAAAGTGTGAAGTTTAATGAAACAATTATAAAAAAGATCTTGTATAATACAGAATATAAAAACTTAACAAGTTTTTATTAAAATATATAATTATCTTGGCAGGGATTCTAAATATAAACATTTAAACAGTAAAAACTTTACACTGCTCTTGATCAAATTAATTAAATATTTCTTAAATTTTTTTGTCTTCTTTAATTTACTTTACAAGCGTACATTTAAAGTATTTGAATTATTATTTTAATGAATTAATGTAAACCAATTCGACCCTCACCGGTAAAGTAAATTTTTATTGTCAAATACAAGATTACAAAACTAACACATCTTATTAATATACACTAATTTACTTTTAAGTACTTAATATATTCACAAAACATTTAATACTGACAACCATTTTTACATGTCAACATTGAATGTCCAGTTTCAAAATGGCACACTATTTCAAGTAGATAGACACAACAAATATAATTAATTTAAAAAGATAACAAAATTTAAGTGGTATTCAAAAGAAACTGGCTTAAAAAGGAGTTTAAATCGAAATAACGGTCGTATACCTTCTAATCCACACTTGTAGTTTTTTTTATGAAGTGATCTTTATACACAATAAACTTTTTTTAATTACACTTTTTCTTCAATGAACAACAAAGTTTTTATTTAAACCCAATGTGCAGAAATTTCGTTTATGAAATTCTTACTCATTACATAAAAAATTTATAATAAAATTTACAGTCTGTATGTTCCCTTAATACTATGGGACTGTTTCGCTCAATGAAAGTCCCTAATACACGATCGACAGCTCCATGAACCTTCTGGAGGCGTATGTAAAGGAGGCACTAGACAATACATGTGATAACCTCTGTCACAGTCATCACAAAACAGCAACTGATCCTGAAATTATTCACCAAATATTTGTCAAATATAACTGTAATTCGTATTTGTCGGATATTGTTTATTGGCACTTACATCATTGTCGGAAGTGCCACAGATGGAGCAACATTTGCATTCAATGCACTGCCATCGATACTTCCTTACAGAAACAATCATATTGTTTGTAAATAGAAGACAGCTCGGATGTCCTTTAAATTAAGAAAATAACAGTAAATTGAATTAAATAAATATTGCAGCGCAAATAACTTACCAGAACGTCCACAATCAGAGCAAGATACCAACTCTTCTGGTTGGCCGGACTTTTTATTAGATACCGCATCACCGAGACAAAAATCACAATAAGGTGATGGTGTTGCTCTTGGCTTTTCATTTTGCTCCATTATAAGTACTTGCTGTAAAACAACAGAACACTAGACATGTGAGCAGTTTCAAACAGAAATCCTTATTCTAATTTCTGTTATAAATAGTAAATATTATATGTTCTACTACCTCAGGCATACTGTCAGGAGGTTTATCCTTGGCAGGATGAGGTGTGGATGCTTGATTTTGAGATGATTGTCCACTTGACTGGACTGGGTTTTGAATAGGTTCTTCTGATGACGCGATTTGTGCTTGAGCTTGCTGTTGCTGGCTTGCAGCGCTTGGCCGTCCTCTCTTTGCAGGTGGGCCTGTTAAAGAATGCAATTAATTCTCAATCAAATTCACTATTTTAACCTTTAGAGAACAACTGTTACATAAAATGTATTGATTTTATGTTAATAAAAGAGAAAAGGTCCTTATGATGACTCCCAGATATGAATTTATAATTCTGCATTAAAAAAATAATAGTATTTTTTAATTAGAACATGTAACTCTAGAACATATAAATTTGAAATTAAGAGTGTAAACAGAAAGGTTACTTATGTTAAAACTATTTAATAAAAGAAAAGAGGCTTATAATAATAACTTTCAACAATTAAAAAAAATATATATACTCTTCACTGGTAGTTAAAAAGCTTATATTATCAACTTTCTAAATGTATTTATTTTTTGAATGGCCTTATCTGAAATATTAGGCCATTTTAAACTATATCTAGTTATGTATCCATTTATTGTACAATTTAAAGTTTAAGAAAATATACTAAACTTGAACAAATAGAAAAATAAAAGCCACACACTACAGACAATGGAAGAATAATCATATGTACAAAAGGTAATCCAGTACCATTAAAATATCAATAAGTTGTAATGTTTCTTGGGCAATATAAAAAAGGTGCATGGTTCAATCGAAAAATTAAATTGGAAAAATTCCTGTGTAGCTTCACTACCTGACCTAAGTACATAACTTATTACTTGTATTAGAATAATTTTTGTCTCTCTTAATTATAATTATTCAATTATAACAGTTTTCTAACAATTTGGGTTAACTTGATAATATATTGTTTCATAGGAGACAAATTATTCGAACAAGTTACGTGTTTGTATTTGTCCCGGAATTGTCAAAGATTTTGGCAATTTTATTTTTATTGAGCAGAAATATATAAGTTTGAAAAAAATATATCAAAGCTAAGTGGTGTAATTCACAACTATCAAATTTAAATTTAAGACAAACCACCTAATAAATATTTAACCACCTAAATAAAATTTAAAAAAAAAATTAAATATAAATAAAATAAAATAATTTTTTTTTTAAGGCATTACACTTTTTAAATAAATTTAAGCATTCATGTGTAGTGTTTAGTGATCGTTAGTTAATGATTATTTGGAGAAGTTAAGCATTTATCCAACACAAATGTCAAACAAATTACTATTTCTGATTATTAAGAATGTAGAAAATGTCATAGTGCAATTTGTAACTACCAAAACATAAACATGAAAAAATTCTTCCAAAAAAATATATCTCTTAGTTGATGGATCAATTGGGGATTGTTAATTTAAAATAGTGTAATCTATTTCAAACAGCAGCAAAGCAAGAGACTTTTTTTACCACGAATATAATAAATTTTTTTTTTTTAATATCATTTCATTAATTTTTTGTGTAATTTATGAAATTTGGTGGTTAAATTTTGAACTTTACGTACAGTGAAAAAATGCAACTATAATAACATTTAAAGTCAAAGGTAAGTGTGTGATCCTTGTTAACATGATCTCATCTCATTCCAAGGTTTCCAAATACAGAAATAAATTAATATGATTGATATTAATTCATTTATCACCAGGAAACCCAGGTACCTACAGCTGTTTAAGGCATAAATCTTATGTTATAGTCATGGTCATTTCTAAATGATTATAAAGTTTAGAATAATTT
Organism: Cimex lectularius; assembly: GCF_000648675.2. NCBI lineage: Eukaryota > Metazoa > Arthropoda > Insecta > Hemiptera > Cimicidae > Cimex > Cimex lectularius. The sequence goes on along the minus strand of NW_019392714.1, from coordinate 389,944 downwards.
TTAAACTGGTAAAAAATATAATAATAATAAAAATATGTCTAATATTCATTGGATCCATGGACATTTGTTTTAATTTTGATTGCCTTCTTGCTTGTGGGGTACATCAAAAATATACGTTTAAATAAAAAGTATTTAATCCCATCGCTCTGGAAAAATTGAAAACTAAGCAATAAAAATAATTATAGACTAGAATAATAATGTGTAATTTGTAATAAATACCTAATTTTTCTCAGTAAGTAAGAAAATGATAAAGAAAATCATAAGTTGTGAGGAATAGAAGGACTGAAAAAAATTAAACTTTCGGAATTGTGAAAGTAAAATATAACAAGTACAGTAAGAGTATTAAAATAGTACGTGTAAATACTGACAAAAAACACAGTTGTTATATTCGCATGCACACATTGTAATGGAAACACTTATTAATTTATAAGCCTAACATTATGGGAAAAAACAAAACATTGCACAAAACAAAGCATCACATAAATGAGTGAACAAAGAAAAATTATGTTTTCTTTATAAACATTTATTATAACAAAATTTCAGATTACATCATATATAATATATATTTATTCACATAACTTTACCTATAATTTGTTATATGTGGAATGGAGAAAGTCTTCACAATGGGAACTAAAAAGACAATTGTAAAAAATCTCACCTAACTTCAAACATCACCCAAAATTACAAGGAATTTAATTTAATGAATATTTCTTCTTTGGATGATTATTGAATTGCGCACCTAATTATTTCCTAAGGGATAATATAACAATTAGTTTTTTTAAATTAAAAACAAAGAAAAAGAATAAATTTCCTAATTATCGACTAGTGAATACAAAAATAACTCATAAATAGTCAACTCATGCATTGATTCTTTTTTCAGCATGCCAAGAACGTTTGTTTTGATATAAACATGTAAAACTTAAAAATTAAGTTTTGAGAGAAAACCTAACATTTTTCAAAACCAATTGATATTTGTGGTTTTGGTTTCAATTGAAATAGAGGTCGTTTTTAGAAATAAGTTTAAATTGGAGCAGTCTTTCTAGAGTCAGCATGCTTTGGTCCCACATTTTTTTTTTAAACACAAGTTTTGTACAATTTTGAAAACATGCAGAAAACCACTCCAAATGTTAACATTATAAAATACCACTATTAAAACATGCATCATCTGACTTTCATTTAATTTTTAACGGCGAATGAAAAATATTTTGTATGAACTTAAATTGAAGTGAACAAAGTGTGGTTTTTAACTATACTAAGGACTGTATTTTGAAATTTGCCAGGTTGCAAATACATCCGAATCCACAAAAAAAATTTTTTTTGCAATTAATTTTTAATTTACAATTTGGTTTATTCTGAACACAACGATTTTCTTATTATTCAGTCATTCGGGTCAAAAGTGCATACCTAAACCTAAACCTATTTAGAACCCACACTTTGTATTACCTTAAAAGTCAAGAATCTAAGGCAACTATGTACTGCAGTAGTATTTGTATGTTGTGTTAATCAAAACTGTATCAACCAAGTTATGAAAGTAAAGCTGTTTCACTACTAAACAAACGTTTAGGAATAGTTTCTCTCATATTTTATGGCTTTTATTTGGTATGATTTCAATATAAAAATATGCTATCTAATAATTAGATTAGACAACAAACCTTAAGTTGAAATAAATAATTTATTTAATAATAATTAAAAAAACCTAGAACTTGAAACGAGATATAACAAATACTAAAATTCAGTAATAAGGAATTCAGTGTATCTAACCTAATAATTCTTTGAAAAGATTTCATTAACTGTAATAGTTTTTATACTTAATAGTTTAAATATGATATAAATTTTCAGAAAAATTTATTTGTACATTGCTTTTGCATGAAAATTAAAATTTACATTATAAATGTATAAATACAAAACAACTATATAAAAAAAGAACAATTTTTTTAACTAAAAGAAATTTTACCAAACAATTAATGTTCTAACAGATTTTTGTTGGTTTTTGTTAAATAACAGTGATAAAAGAATGTAAAAGGAAAAAATCCCAGGTAAACAAATTAACAACTGATTAAAATGATATATGATTTTAAAAATAATAATAGTAATAAACAAAACTTTTTCAAAGAAGAAACTCCCTTTCCACTGTTGTGTTCTCCTTCGGGTTGGCGCAAACACTCTGGATAGTAAGAGATGGGTCCACCGCACCAAGAAGGTTCTGCCTCATTCACCCTTTTAACAGATCAAACAAATTACCCAATTAAATTTCATCATGAATGATGTCAATATTTTTAAATTTCTGTTTTAAAAATAAAACAATTCTCTTACTATTGACAGAGTGTATAAGCGCATACCCATTTTTTATGGAGAAACCAAACTATAAAAGTTTTTTAATTTTAAGGTCCTTGACACTTACAAGAGCAAAATGAAACCGTCATGGCTAAGTATTAATGCCACTTAGAAATTAGTATAATATTAATAATATAAAATTAATGTTTCATTTTGCTAGATTAGAAAAGCCAATGGGAGTTGGTTACATTTACTTGTCTTTATATACCTCATGCTGGATTCCTCTTTTTAATTATATAGCTCCGTAAAATTATTTCATGTTACCCAGTTCATATATATAAATTTTATTTGTACGTATATATTATTTTTAGACTCAACTTTGAAATAAACACTCCCTGGATTATTTTATAACGAAATTAATATATCTATTTCTTATTAGGTCAGTTTGATTGATAAAATTATTAATTCATTTTAGGAGTTGTAAACATTGTTATTGTAAAAATAATTCAAAGACACTCAAAAGTTAACATGTTTCACCTAAATCTTAGCACAGTGTCATAAAAGGGAAAGAAAAAAAGTCAGATGCAGTTTTAAAATAATGATGCTAAGCGATTTTTTGCAATTCAAAATTTTAATTTTTTGAACAGTTGCTCCTTTGTACTATATTTTTGAAAATTGATCTACCTACAAAAATAATAATAATAATTCACTTTTTATTTGGTAATAAAAAATTTTTCTTTAAGTATCAATCTAGTTTGATTACAAAATATAAAAAAAAACTTATTGTGGTTGTGAACAAATTTTAAGGTCCTACAATTTGTATACTTCTTAACCACAAAGTTGTAAAACAGTTAAAAATGTATGTGAAATTCCTTATTTGTGAGGAAAATTTGAACAATGTATACAATTTTTAAATATCTGATTATGTTAAGGCTTCTAAACATTTTCATATGTTAATATTTTTTTCCAAACTTAATTTAACCCGGTCAAAAAACTGCTTTAAAAATGAAATGAATATGTTTTTATTGTTACCTTATGCAATAAGTTACAATTATAAATACAAAAACTACTCTTTTCAGATAATAAAAATTAAACCATTAACATAAAATAAGATAATAAAATATGACAGGGAGGGAAAGCAATTGAATATGTTTGTTTATATAGGAGTGTCACTTGCCATCGGAGAAACAGTTTTTTCGGAGAGAAAAACACATTGATTGCTCATCATTCTTAGCAAAATCAAGCAAACTAAACTAAATTCTATATTATGTGCTTAAGTAATACACACACACAAAATTAAATTTTTTTAAAAAATGATAAAAAATATCAAACTTAATTTAAAAGTGCACGGGAGGGAGCTTCAAAAAATAGAGAAAGCAGAATGTAAATGCATGCTCAAGGTGAAAAGAGAAAAAAAAAGGATCTTTCAAACATAAAAAAACATATCACTATGGCATGCTAGAGTTAGTTAAATGAACTAAACATGAATAGAAAAAGATTAAAAGATGAAAAAAGAAAGGGAAGAAGGTAGAATTTACCGGGGGCATTTAAGAAAGTTAGATAGTTGTCCTGTGCGAAGTTTGTCCAACCTTGCTGTTGTACAGGCTGCTGTTGTTGGGGCAAAAGGGGCGATGGGGGAGCCAGGGAGTCTGCCTGTTCATCCTCAATTAGAGAAGGTTGTGATGGCGTAATAACATTAGGAGGAGGAGCGAGTCCAGCCGTAGGTGTCGACTGCCCGGTCTGAGAGGTGCCACCGCTTACCCCTCCGCTGCTACTATTCCTTGTCGACGGTGTTGCTGATGTGCCCTCTTTGTGAGAATGGGTGTAGTGATATGTAAGACCAGGTCTTGTCTTGTATCGAGCTCCGCAAACTGCAAATCAACCAGTTATGACAAATCCAAAACCCCACCCACCTTCAATTTCCTTTTATAATTCACCCAAATAAAATTTGCCTCTGAGTAAACTTCTTCATATAAAGTATTTATGAAAATCTTATTAAACTACTATTGCATTTTGTTTCTAAATCAGAGTTGCCACCTTTGAGAGAAAAATGTAAGGAAAAGTATAACATTACTGTTGTAATATTGAACCAATTTAAACGTTTTCACTTGCAGAAATGATGAATTTTTTTACTACATTTACTTTAAATATCGTTGTACCCAGTTTATTCTGATACATTGTGACTTTCAAAAATTATAATAAAATTTTGTTTGTCCCCTATTACATTGCAATAAAGAATAAAATAAAATATTTTGGCAACTAGGTGCCACTTGTATATAAAATAAACTATACAAATACTATGTAAATGTCTAGAGATATGGCTGATACATTTCATAAAACAATTTAGTTTTTAGTTTTACTGTTTTTACAGTTTCTGAGCCTATATTCAAAGAAATTTGAAACCTTTTATTAAAAACCGAATTATGCCAATTTGTAGACTGTTTTTCCTTGATGTTGAACTTAAAATAGGTCAAAAGCATGGCAGATAGCAAATGAATTTCTTTTTAATCAACTTGGCCATGTTGAGTTCCAGATTATTCATGAGTGAAAAAATGGATACATCAAACACTTTGAACTTAAATAATTTTTGTATGCATACAATAAATTAATAATAATCTTAATGGTATTGTTTGTTTTTTAAATTAAGCTATGGAATTTTGGACTTTAAACAGCCAGTATGATTAAAATGCTGTTCATTGCTGATGCATTTCAGTTCCAAATCAGGATCCTTGATTGACTTGATAAGCAGAATGTATTTGGAAATAAAATGCATCAGCAATAAACACCATTTTAATCACACTGGTTATTTACAGTTTGACAATCCAACTAATAATGTAAATTATCATTCGTTTGAGGGCGTTATTCATGACGAAATTTGAATATTACCAAGAACAAATAAGCGAGTGGTAAAAATAACTTGTTGTTAAAATCTACTTTTCATAAAAGAAATACAAGAATATATTCATTTCTGAATAATCAGATAAACTGTTAAAATGTTTGACACTGCTGTACTTATAAAGACTTTACTGATAATTAAATTTCAGCAATTATCTATTTTTGTGTAAGGAGAGCTTTGATCTAATTTTAAAATGAAATATGAGGTGGCAACCCAATTGTTTTTACTATACAATTCCAGTCCTTGAACTTTCTCTTTATGATTAAATACCTTAATATAAAAACATTAATCTTGCTTCTTTAACCAATAAAAACAAAAGTCAATAAAAAAGAAAACAAATGGAACTGAACAATAATTAAAGCAAGCAATCGACATGATAAAAAAAAGTTTACCGCATGCAGCCCAAAAAAGTATACGAGACAATCTTTATTTGAAAACCATTACGCAAAAGGAAGTTGTTAAAAATCCCACAAAATCCTTTTAATACGAAACTAAAAATATACAAAATTTATAATAAAAATAGTTTACAAAAACAAAACAAACAAAAACAATAGTCCCATTGTTGTCAAAACTTTCTCCTGTTCGTTTTCTTGTCTGGTATGTTAAGTTGAACCCCCTCCCCCTTCCAATCGAAAAAGACAAGGTAATGCGTAAAACGTTTTACAACATAAACATAAAATCAAATATTAATAAGTGTTTCCGAATAATAATTATATTTTTGAGCCATGCTTGAATATGTGCTTCGTGCTTAGTGGCTGGCTAATGGAGAGAAAATACATTTATTTCTGTAATGCTTAATAAGATATAGCATTCTGTTCTCTCCAATGTATATCCATTTTGGGGCAAATTCAGCGAACAGCTCATAAAAATAAAATAAAAATAAAATATGTTTGTCATTCACTTATCATTTTATCACACAATAATGAACAATGGACATATTATTTCATATTTATGTATATTTTGTTGAAGTACTTACGATCACAGGAGAAAGGTTTTTCCGAATCGCCAATTTCTGCATAATTTATTCCTTTTTTCCTTCCTCGGCCCTGTCCAGTGCCCTAAAATCGGTAAGAATACATATGTTTTTCACAACAGGGTACCCTATTTAATGAAGTTTCTCTAATGGGTATCCTTCCTAATTGCATTTTTAAACAAACATTTGAATAGAAAACATTACCTTGCCACCTTTCTTTGGATGTGGTGAATCTGTAGGAGTGGCACCGCCTCTTCCAGGTGTTTTTCCACCTCGACCTTTTTTTCTCCTTTTACTATAAGTTTCTTCATAATCATAATCTGAATCTGGGTCTTGGTCATCGAATCCTTCCATCGAATGCAATTCAAAATCATCATAATACCAAGCATCCTGCTGACAATTAAATTTTAAAAAATATATATATCTAAGTCATGCCATGTAAATCCAAATTGTCACATACAGATGACTTAGCAGATTCGTCTTTGACTCCAGCACTATCTTTACTATCTTCACTCATCGCAGCAGCCGGGTTTTCAACTGTGGATATTGTATGCAGGTCACTCGAATCCGAAGGAACTTCACACCTTCTAAGTCCAACCTGGGGTTGCATAAGGTACTGTCTTCGTTTTTTCCTCCATCTCTTTGAAGGATATGTATAAACTTGACCATATTGAAGGCCGGGTATTCGTTCCCTAGCCGTCATGAAAAGGTTTGAATGGTTTTGAGCAACTCCTGAAATTTGATTAAAAATTTGCCACACTATAATTATAGAAAAACTTATTGTATCATTCCCAAATAGAACAATTACAATGAGATTCAACGCACATACTTCATCTTGGATTTACACTTGTAAGAATCTTATTTACTATCAAATAAATATCGAACAAACACCAGGTTCAGGCTTTGATATTGAATTTTTATTTTACAAAAAAATTTATAATTTGGCATGTGAAATACATATTACAGCGGAAATAATAAAAGGATATAGTCCACATCCCGCAGTTGTGCTTTGAGAAATACATGCAACAGAGTTAAATTATCAAAGGCTGCGTTTTGATCAAAAACTTGGAAAAATTATGTTGAGCTTTGCGTTTGCAGATTTGGAATGCTGGAGTGTTAGAAATCAAATTGAATTACACCATTGATTGTTACCATGTCATTTCATTCATAATTAGTTGAGTCCCTTTTAATACAATTGTGAAAGGTCGAGTAATTCTTTTTTTATTCTGGTTGATTATCATGTTTGTCAGCTTGCCGTTTTGTTTTGTTATATAACGTTTTTGGAGTAAATTATCAAGTAATTTCGCAAACCTTTTATCATTCAATTGAGAACTCTTAATAAAGAAATTGACTGATATGCCTGCTCAACATATATAAATAACTAATATAAGTTACAATTAGATATATTATTGCAGAGCTCTTAGTATCAAGTTTGTGACTATAGGCCAATTGCAGAATATTTGGTACCTCATCATTGTTACAGTGAAGTCGGTTGTGGTTAGTAATATTCTGACTTGCCTGAACTTAAAAAGTTAAGAGGTTTCACAACCCCCTACTACTAAGAAACCTAGTTTTCCATGAATTTTTAAAGCTGGGAAAAATACCCAATTTTGAAGCAGTACCACATTTTACAAAGCCCCAACTCAAAAAGGTGATGGTTGGGCTTCATTTGGGCTGATTAACTGTAGGGATTAACAAGGCTATAGTAACAGCTCCTTGAATCCTGGTGAAATAATCGATGCCAAAATGCATTGCAATGCACCAGAAATTGGCATTATCGAAGCCATCTTGTTAATCAGAAAAGGTCAATTTTGTTACACGACAATGTTCGTCCCCCCATGTGTCACATGTGACAACACAAAAATTGATTTAGAGATTCCGCCTACTACTTATTCTTCCTATTCTCCAGATCTCTCGCCTACTACCATTTTTTCAGACACCTGGTCAACGTTTTACAACATAAAAAATTTATTGATCAAAAGTTATTAGAATATGCAATTACTGAATTTGTTAATAATAAAGACTCAAAATTTTATTAAGAGCATATAGAGAAGTTGCCAACACATTGGGAGAAGTGTGTTTAGAGCAATGGAGGATATTTTAATTAATACAAAATGTTTAAAATAATTTAATTAACTGTTTTTATTTTATAACCATAGACTGCATTATTTTCTGGACAACCCAATAGTTTTTGTGGTGGTTTGTCCAACTTCACCAAAGGAAGCCTAAAGGCATGTTTACACATGAGAGGAACTTAACATTGAAGCCGGAACCCTTGAGTTAGTCTGAGCCATTTGCATGTAAGAGTGAAATTCTCCAGAGTTCACTCTCGGAAAGCAACCGCTTCAGACCGTTCACACACGCATTAGACAGTTCTGAGAGTAATTTTTAGATGGCATCTTCAACACAAAAACGAAAAAGTAGTAGCAGCGTTAGTTTTGTGCTTATCGAAAACAAAAAAAGTGGGTCTTCATGGATACAAAGGATTATCATTTAGGCATGTATCACTCTTTAGGACAGGAATAGGAATTTGAATTTAGGAATATTTGCAGATTTTCAAGTGTTGAATTACTGGTAGAATTAGTGAGGCCCAATTTTTAAAAACGACACTGCAATGAGAGAAGCAATTCTGTTCAAAAGCGTCTTATGGTTATCTTACAATTAATTTCAGAGGCTGGAAAATTTAAGTCTGTTGTTAACTTCTCTCACAAGGTTTTTGTTTTGTACTTTTAAAATCTGGGTTCTGGAAGTCCTAAAAAGATTGGATATGGATCTTATGCTTTAAAGAGCTAGCAAACATCCTGGTGGGTCCATTTTTTACTGGATTTGGTGTTTTACACTCAGCAAATTTAAATTCTTGAAATGAATGAGAGTACTTTCTGAGAGCGTGAAGAAAACCTTGAGGTGTTTAACACTAGCAAGGAAGATGTATCATTGCACCTCTCGGAGAGCTCTCCCTCTACGTTTGGCAAAAACTCTCTTAGGTCTTTAAACTTGCGAGTTTTACTCTCAAGAGTAAAAAAACTCTCATGTGTAAAAAAACTCTCATGTGTAAGTGCACCTTAATTTTCACTCCACCTTAGTATAACTCTCCTTAACCCCACCCTAACAGTAATTAAGGGAAGTTTCAAATCAAAACATTTCAAACAGAAAAATCAATTTGACTGAACAATTGTTATGGATTATGTAAATATACCTGTCTGAGAGTCTAGAAACGGCATCCGGAGTCTCCTTTCAACGCAAAGTCTAGTATTGTAATTTGCCGAATTTTCTATTGCCTCCCGGTACGAAGCATCGGCCATAAAACTAAAACGAGAAAATAAATAAAAAATAAGAGTAAGAAGAAAAATGACAAATTTACAAACTGGGCATACCTTTCGATCCTGTTCAAAACGGAACTGTTAACGATTTGTATATCACAAGAAGCCATCTTTACTAACGCGAACGGCGAAACTAGTTTTATTTCGATTTTTGTCTCAGTCTTCGTACGAACTCAAGTGAAAAATGTCGGTTTTCCCCGTTGGGAAAGCTATTTCCGTGATCGAGAAAATGCACCAACTCTGACATAGTTAGACATCGGCCCAGGAGAGCCACATATCCGACAAATACGACAAAACCGACAAACAAGCATTTGTGTTGAACTACCGGTTCTCACTCTAGACTCTGGAGTCTGGTGAGTGAGACAAGTTCGTCAATAAAGCCGACCGCCGATTTGAGCGCTCCAAGTGGATCTATTTTCTAACAACCCACAATTAAAATTTCAAAAAAATAAAACACATTTCTCTTCCCAATTAGCAAATAAAATATTTAGCTAAACCATTTTGTACACTTAATTTAAAAAAATTATAACCCTGTATATTATATAATATCAATACATTTATAAATAATTCACACTATATTACTAACATGTAGTATTTTGTTAATGCACCGGTTGTCAAAATAAGTCCTACCAATTTATTAAGATAGGATAATTGTATTAACATTAAAAATGATATAAATAATAGAATTTTTAATTGACATTGTTACTTAACATATTTTATTAGCTTTTACACTCCACTGATTATTCAATGCTCCCCTTATCCGGTCAGCAATTTCATATGGGCAAATTTCATAAAACCAAATTATGTTGAGAATCATCACATGATTAACACCATGTTTAGTCGTTGCATTTTTGTAGTGCATTAAATTTAAATGGGGAGTGAAGAGTTGCTTACCTCCATCGGAGTGTACACCAGATCAGGGACAACACCACAGGGCGTTCTTTGTAATCTGGGCTTAAGACGGTGGCAAAATGAAGAAATTTTTCAAGAGGACTTATTAAAATTAGCCATTTGATTTAAATCCAACCCTTGGTGGTGTGTTAACTAGATTTCAAACACTGTATGTAAGCTAGCATATTTCGACTGTACCAAGAAAACTAAACTGTAATGCACAAAAGACAATAACAATATTAAAAGAAACAAAACTAAATATCCAAAACTGTTTTTTCAACATAATAAAAATATATAGTTTGTTATTAAAACTAGTCTCATAGAGATGTCAATGACCTAAACTAGACAAAATCTAAATTTATCAAAATAAAAATTCCAGAACCAATAATGGAATGCAACCAATCAGCCAGCACGTGTGAAAACTGCTCACGTTTATTGCTGAAACAATACATTGACTGGGCAAACTTAAAAGATATGACTGGCTCACCATGTTCACGAGAAAATATCCGGTTTCCCATGAACCATGCCAACAAACCATTTCTAAACAAAGGGGTACATTCTCAAGTTGGACATCATAATTTGTCTTATGACTGTAATTCTTTTGACAGTTCATATTCAACGCCTGACACTATTCAACACAGCGCAGAGAACATACATTATGGATATCATCGTAAACCTTGCTCTTCAAGAGATTCAATTGGTTCGCAAATACCATTCAGAATGGCTGGTAGGCCAAGTAGACCAACTTCGAGAATAGTTTCAAATCATTCTTACAATTCGGAAATGCAAAAACTGCAAGATCTGATAATCGGTGCTGCCCACGTTCAAGGTACAGCTAAATCAGCTGAAAGCAATGAAGAATATGCAAGCCCATACAATTGTTCTTATTTAACATCCAAAATCCCAGGCCACTGTAAAAGTCAGAAAACCCAAAAAATGTGTGAAATCGATGTACCCTTATTAACATTTGATTCACCTTTGGTACCAATGGAAAACTGCCGCTATGATGGTTTGTTTATTCATGACAGTTTCCCGTGTGATCTACCAAAAAACGATCGTACGACATTTGATGTAACTGAACTCTTCAATGAGTTCATAAACTGTTATATGAATAATACTAACACACTGTTTGAAGAGTTAAACAAGTATGGTTTTGACAAGCTGAAAAAAGATTATGAATTGACAGAAGGAAATAATTTTGGTACACCAAAGAGTGACTATTGTCAATCGTGTGATATTCTCGTTGACAAAGTTGCAAATTTGTTAATGAAACAAACTAATTTATTTCCTCAGAAAAAGCAAAAGTCATGTGAATGCAAGAAAAAAAAGACATGCTTTGAGGAGTTTGATGAAAAATATGGTCCAATGATTGAAAGTGTTCTTACGTATATTTCAAAGCTTCAACCAAAGTTATCAGTAAAAGAAGAAAAAGAAAGAGCAAATTCTGAACCCAAAACCTCACTAATTAGAGAGGGTTCAGAAAGCAGAAAAAAATCTGTTGCTATTGATCCATTTTTTCAACCATCATCAAGCATTGACAAGAAAAATAAAAAAGTACTTGAAACAAAATGATACCCTAACTTGTTAAATTTATGACTGTCAACATTAAAAATTATTCAATTAGAAATTTTGTAAACATTTATTTACATAAATAAACAAAACTAAAAGAATGACATTTTTAATTGTTCACCATCAAGAATAGTAGTGTGAATTTTTATATACTGAAATATCGAATATCAGAATTTTTTATTTTTAAAAACTTTTCAGGAGGAATGTGGATTTAAAAACACTATCACACAAAACACCTAATGAAAATGACACCTTTATGTATTTTTACACATACATTCAATATTACAACATTTACTAAATACAAACTGGTCAAATTTTAAAAAGCTCAGTATAATAGTTATCTGTTTAGTTGACAAATTTTGAAAAATATATTAATATATAAACATAAAAGGCACATAATTTAAGTGCACAGAACATCTAAGACATGTATTGGTGTGGTTTTTTTCCCAACTAAGCAAAGATTGTGCATACACAATCTACTTCAAAATTGGTTTCTGTTAAAATTTATACACATTTCAACAACATAAACACTCTATAAACACTTAATATAATTATAAATAAATCTGTACTGTTACAAGTGTAATTTAGGATTAAGTAAATAATGTTCAAAATGTACAAGAAAAATTTAATGAGATTTATTTAGTTAAAAATAGGTGAGAAACCTAAAATACAAAATTCACCTAGCTTGTAATGATTACATGTTAAGTAAAATAACATTATACTTTTTAATTAAAGTGAATTAATGGATTTCTAGATGTGTTAAATATGCCAAATAAAACAACGGTGGTAGTATACTTAGAAGCTTATTATATTTTTTTCTTATGGTGGTAAAATTGGAATTAGTAAGAGTTTAAAAATAAATGTCATTTTTATATTCACAATTTTACTGCAAGCTGGAACCTTCATAAAACAATCAGTTTTTAGTTATTAATATATTATATAAGATATTAATAGTTTTGGAAGAAAGATAAGAAATCTTGTTAGTATCAAATATTTCCTGTACAGGGTGCAGTTTTTTTAGGTTACCTACCAGCGATTACCTTAAAAAATGTGGCATAATCGTATACATCAGTGGTTTATAAAATATAAACATTATAATTAATATTGTAACATTGATAAAAATATTTATATGTAAAATATAATGGTTATTTGTACATATTTTATGAGCATTTGTGGGTTGTTGATGACTGTTTGATTGTAAGCTCTTGTGAATTGTAATTTTGCAAATAAATAATAATTTTAAAAAATCAAACAAATATGTAATTAAATTTAACAACAGCTGAAAAATAAGATAACACCAAACTCCATCTACAATTTAAATTCCTAATTAATTACATATTACCACATTAAAAATTAATACATCTGTACATATCACATGTGATCATTAACATTATTTTAACCTTCTTTTTCTTTCTTAAAATGAGACAACCATACATTTATTTGAACAAAAGAAAAATAAATAAATAAATAAAAAATATATATGTAATAAAATTAAAAAACACTAAACAATGTTTTTAAGGGAGCTTTGATTTCCCTACTACCTTATGCTATGAAGGTTTTTGTTTCTTTTTTGAAGAAGCTCCTCCAGTTCGGGTCCTTTTCTCAGCCACAGGTGGCGGTAATAGTTCTTCCTCTTTTACCTTCTCCCCTATCCCTTCATCTGACTCGGGATATGGTGGACTTTCCTGATTTTCCTTTTCAAGAAGTTCCTCCTCTTCACTGGAAGCTGCATCGCATTTGTTGATGTCCAAGTTAGGGCTCACCAACACACAGGAAAGTTTCGACTGCATGTATTCCTAAAAAAAACAGTTAAAAAAAAAAAAATAAAATAAAAACATGATTTGTTTCATTTGATAGACGCACTTTGAAAAGAAGCTCCTTCGTATTTAAATGATGCAGTCTAAAATGACGGTCAAGGCTGACAGAAGCTATATAAGGCTCTTCCAGTGAACAGGCGATTGATTTAATTCCACCTATACTTCCTTTATATTTATTCATGACAAGACCTTTACTTCTCAAATCAACAAGGTTCATTTGTCCAGTACCACTCCCAACAATTACATGTCTAAAACAAATATTTAACAGATTTATAATCGTTATAGTAAAATTTAGCATAAAATTTTAATAATGCTTATGACCAGCTTACATCTAATACTACAAGTGAGTTTTGATGTGCTTTCAATTTTTTAACATGAGTTAATTATTTTTCAAATTAAAATATCATAAAATTTCTTAAAGATTCACAAAAAAGGAACTGTTCATCTAAATGACTAATCATAACTTTAAAATAACATTTAAATCGATTGAAAATGAACATACTGATCTTTACAGCAGGTTGACATGCTGATTAGGGCCTGTTCTGGTACCTGTACACTCATTACCGGGCGTCTTGTCGGTGTTGAAGGATCATAAAGCCTTACCTGGTAATAAAAATGTAATAAATTAAAATGAATTATTTTTTATTTTTTATTTTCCAGAGATCTAAGAGTAATGAAGCTGTACTTTATTTGGTTGTTTACAACCATCCTGATCTCCTAATCTTGCTGTTTTGGTCTATCAGACTACGGCATCTTCAGTGATAAATTTGTCGTGTTTTTAAAAATAAAATAACAAAGACCAAAGCAGAGAGGATAGGCAGACCAATGTTAAAAAAAGTTTTCTAGGAGTTATTACTACAACTCTTCTTTCCAAAAGGGACACATTTAGTTGCCTCTTAAGACAGCTATAGAGGAATGGCCCTTTTACATAAAGGAAAATTAATTATTCTTTTCATCTAAGGTTTTTGGTTGAGATGAAAAATTGGTGTCACAAGCGGGATTTGAACCCACGACGTTCAGCTGAATATGTTGCTCTCTAACCACTTGAGCTATCATGACTTTGACTCCAATTTCCCATCTCAACCTACAACGGTTCGAATTTTACCTCTTTTCTGCCATATTTTAATGGGTTCAAATCCCACTCGTGACACTAATTTGTCCTCAACCAAAAACCTTAGATGAAAAAAAAATTAATTAGAATAATTAATATGGTCAATTTGGCCACTAAACAAATATGGATTAATAAAGGATAATGTTTCAAACTGTGCATTAGAATATGGAAAAATTCTGTATACAATTGGTTGGTTATTACTGTTTTATAAACGATATACTGTCCTGTAGTACTTACATGTCCATATCTAGTGGTTACTGCAACCTTTTGAGAATTTGTAAGAAAAACTATATCAGTGACCCAAACTGGAACTCTCAGTTCAAGTTCATCATGCCGAACCTAAAAAAAAACAAACAATGTTTTTCATTCTCTAAAAACAAATGGATGTTAAACTGAATTGCGTATATTTTAATATGCATCAGTCTAATCACACCTGGCTATCCTTTCTGATTAGGTTAACTGGAGGAGAGGTTGGATTATAACAAGATCTTTACACAAATTGAGAAATTTAATTTAAATGTGATTGCAAAGTTGTTATCTCTTTACACAAATTGAGAAATTTAATTTAAATGTGATTGCAAAGTTGTTATCAATTAAAAAACAAGGACTGTTAGAAATTTCCAAAATTACGTTTTTTGCTGTAAATGTAGTTGCTCCAGTGTTTATGTCCCATATTTTTAAATCATTCTCTTTTCCTCCTGAAGCAAAGCACTGTTCATTTGTCAGACTGTGACGGATTCGTTCTAAATTATTGCCGCACTCGATAGTGGTAGTCTCTCCTCCAGGCCGCCAAATTTTAACTGAACCTCCATCAACACCAGTCATAATAGCACTGAAATAAGACAAAAGCGATCTTACTGAAATACCATTCGTATTTATGTTTATACATACTCAGAAAATTTTGCAACACCAATCAGAGATCCTTGGCCGCATTTTTTCTCCTCTTGAGATGTAAAGCTTCTCGACTTGACGTTATAAACCTTCACCAGCTGATTTGAATAACCAATAATGACTTCCTCTTCTCCTGGTTCTGCCCAGTTCATGCAAGTTATAGGATTTTTGTTTGTTCCCGATTTTAGACCATCAATATTCTTTACAAATAAGTCATGCTTTTCCACAATATGCACACCTGAAAACAAAAAGTTATATAATTATGTAAACTTTATGAAGAAAATAACAAGCTTATAAAATTTAAAAGTACTAAGTATTTGACAGAAATGGAATTTTATGTTTGCTTTAAACAGTGAATTATGAGCTATAACAATTTAAATAGTTTTATTACTTTTTGGAATCTTTTTTTGCCTAAATAGCACATAAAGATTGAAAGTCATTAAACAATCCTAGACCAAATCACTTACACAAACCCAACACTGAAGATGGCAAAATGCTGAAATGCTTCTGACCAGCAGACCAACCCAAGGCAGACCAAAAATTACTGTTAACGATTAAATTTACCGACTAGTTCCAGTTGGTCTTATAGAATAAATTGAAAAATATGGAAGCAAGTTCTTCTCTACAATAATAAGTTTTTTAAATACACTTCTAAATTAGCAATGAATTAAGTGATTGGACATAATTTATCAGATTGATTTTTTAAGGCGCATTTTTTACAAATGTCAATTTCATTTCACAATTACTGTTTTATGTAGCACGTGTACAGAACTGAGCCTTCTTGCAGTCCACTGACAATTCCAGCTTTTGTAATAAATTATTGGGCAGGCATCGAGAATCACCCGGTAGATACAATTATATTCAAATGTAATGAATAAATGATAATGTCACCTAAATATACAATTTTATCGTTTCGTTAATAAAGTTTCGATCTTTATTGAGATCATCTTCAGGGCTCAAAGTGTTTGTTTTCTGTGGAAGTATGTCATTCTTTTGTGTCATTTTGAGAGTGCTCTAAAACCTATGCCACACCAGACTGTATCTCATGATCTTCAAGTAATCGTTATTTTATAAAAATATCCCTGATATAATACAATGTGAACTGTCATTACTCAAAGTTATCAAATTTTATTTGGTGATATCTGGCCCCCTACAGTAAAATATGAAAATAGATTTTAAATTTGTACTCTAGTAAAAGCTGTTTCCAATGCTACAAATTAACAGCTTACAATAAATTTGCTTTAATTAAAAAAAAATTACAACTAATTTTGCTAGTCTTGGCAGATGGTGAGTGAAGACATTGAAGCCAGAGTGTGTGGTGTTTAGTGAGCACTACTGTATCATCAATCAATCCAATTAGACACTAACACTCCATTGTTGTTACTAAAAATTGTAGAAATCTGCACATTTCAATTTTGTGCGACTTATTGACTAGTCATTCAAGCCACAGTGTATGGTGTTTAGTGAGTACTACCATAACTATAACACAACTTTACTGTTTAACACACACAAATGAGTGCATAGCCCTTTTTTCTCATTTGAGTGACTTACTTGACTAGCAGATATTTAGTGCGCGATGTGGTGCGTTCTTCACTATTATATGCAACTCAACATTACAGTTAGTACAGAAAAAAATGACTTATTTGATCAGATATAAAGTTAATGCAGTAGGGTTTTGTAAGCAGTATGGATTCTTTGCAGATGTACATATTGTGTGTTAGTCTACTATTTTGTTATCTATAATTTATAAATATTCACGAAATAAATTATGAACAATTTTGCTTTCTAGCAATACAACCCTTTCTAATTTTTCTATCGGTTAGCTATTTTTAATTTAGAAAGTACTCGAAAGGACGTTCTGTATTAAACTATACTGGAACTCTGTGCTTTCAACAATCGAGCAATAACAAGACATAGCGTAGTTCAACCAAAAAACAGGCTTCAAGAAATGTTATTGACACGTGCTCAACGGTTACATTATTTGTATTGTCATTTAAGGAAAAACTTCAGAGCGTACCTTTGAAAATTCCAGATGCAGTGCCGACGTAGCAGTTGAAGTTTTGGTTCTTCATTTTAATGAATCACCAAGTAAAGAAATCAAATTTGTTCTAAAGTAAAAGCAAAAATCCAAACAGCAAATTCCTGTTCGAAAGTGTTTATTTCTTTGGCAAATGGCCTGAAACGGCTCAAACGCAAAAAAAGGTTATAAACGTTTGCGAGTGGTAACTTCATTGTTAGCACATTTTTACAATATTCTAATGGCAATGAGTATATTTTCTTTTTCTTTCTTTCTTTTTTTTTTAATAATATTTTTGTCAATTCACACATTTATTTATTATTTGTTTTAAACCATTGGCACTTTTTGAACAATGATATTATGAAAGGACTCGCACATTGAAAGAAGTTTTATTCTTTGTATTATCGTAAGTAACGCACCAAGGAATACGTTAATGTACTAATAACTGGATATAATTTCAAAACAAACATTTTTTTTTTAGATTGATCAATGTAATTTTATTAGTCGCGTATCTCGATTTATTAACCTATATTTTTTTCCATCAAGAAGAAATTATTTTAAAAAAATAAACTGCACTTTTTCAAGATTCGGTAGGAACATAAGGTTGGCATGTTTTTCTTTTACCATATTTCAATTTTAAGGCTAATATTAAGAAAATGTATTTCTGATTTGATAAGACCATTGTTTTTATTTAAAAAAATGTTTTTAAAGAGATGTTTTGATCAGAAATGGTAAACAAATGTCATCTAGCAAAATAGAAAATTGCAAACAACGGCATTATCTTATTTTGATACTTTGTTTTCACAATAGTTATATACATGGTTTATTTATTGTAATTTATGACTTTATTTAGATTAATAACGTTTAGTACAGAGAGGTTTCTTGAAGGATTGTATCAGTGGACATGGATATATCATTTTTCGCAAAGTACATTTGCAAGGTCACTTTGCCAGTTTTTTTTTAAATTTTGGTTTTCTGTGTGGAAAATTTCGGATTACAATTAAGGAATTTGTATACTTAATCGAATTTTGTTCATGTGAAAATCTGTTCGAATTGATGTGAAATTTTATTATTCTGATTTGATAAGTTGGAAGTGAAACTCGTAAACAACCTAATGGGCGTTTTTGAAATATTCAGCCTACTGTAATAGATAACGAAGATCCGTTCATGCATTTTACACTGATATGAATTATCATTACTAAGGAAGCTTTATTTTTTTGTTTTGAAAAAAGCAAATTGTAGTAAAATGTCCTGATAATGTAAGAAAAGATCAATTTATAAATGTTGAGAAATGAAAAAAAACGCTTATGCAAGCCTGTGCGTGTTGACGAGTCAACTCAGGAAATAAAGGCCATAGAGTTGACCTAAAGAACCCTAAAAAATGGATATTGCATTTGTTCTGAATCGATTAAATAGCGTTTAATAGTCGATTAAGAGGGATCGAAAAAAAATCGTACTAATAGAACATCGGATTCTTTTCAATAGACCTAAAAAAAAACAAATGCATAATTAATATTGTTGAATTTTTATACTTGAACCAAATTTAAATTATCACAATTTTTATTTTTATTAGGTTTGTAATGTTAATGTTATTAATCGATTCGGTAACGCTTCGTCTTTGGTACTTGTTTAATCGATACGGCGTTGTGTTGTCACTCATCCCTACCCCCGACGCAAAACTCCGTTGGTCAACCCCACCATTGGCAGAAGAGGAGAATTGCTCGGACGTACACGTACATTTTACTCTCCTTCCTTCTTTATTATAGATTGGTTTCCCTTTCTTAGTTTTGTTCCTCTGTTCATCACCAAACCCCGGCCGACCCAGGAAGAATTCAAACGGAACGCAATTTCCCGTGAGTATGCATTTTTTTAAAAATCTATTAAAAACAAACAATCTTCCGTTGGACTTGTACAACGATGCCTGCATATTCGGTCCGTTTTCCCTCGGATCAATTTCCTTTCTTGTTTTATAACGGCGGACTTTACAGCAACTTTACAGTCGAACATAACGCGATTGTACTTGTTAACTATGTTCCTTGGTGTTAAGTTCCAAAGCTTTTTTTCTGTCACTTCCTCCCCGACTTATTTCCTCTCTGGCTTCCCTGGTAAAAGTAAGCCTCACAAATCGGCCTGGTCATCAAGATGTTTCCTTGAATTTTTTTCATCTATATCGTTCTAAGCTTTTTGTTTTATTCATTAGTAAAAAAAAAAATATATTCTTTTAAGAAAACTCGAATGTTTTCCCACTTATTCTAATCCCAAAAGGCAAAATTTTGGACCTTTCACTTCTGTATATTTGTTTAATTAATCATTCGAACTCAACAATTTATAAGTCCTGGCATGTACTACTAAAAGAAAAACAATAATTTACCCAATCATTAAAATATAAAATACATTCTATTACACTTATTTCAAAACCTAAATTGCTTATTTTCTCGGAAGCATAATAAATAATTGTAAAGCCAGCTTTAAACTGTTTTCTAAAGCACGCTGAGATCATTGGCAACGGAAAATAGCCATATTGTAACAAATAAGTGATTTATTTTCATTTCTTTTTTTAACCTCGTTCTACAAAATAATACAAAAATAAAATTTTCTCAGGTCAACATTATTCAGTTGCACTTATTTTGAGTTTTTTATTTGAAACAACTCAATTAGCTGTAATAGCGGAGTGTAAAATTTGGGTCGTCACAATTCCATTTGATTTACACATTGTTAACCATGTTTCCAAATGGAAAATAGCATAGATTTAAAGTATTTGCGAACACAATTTTGTAAAATTTATTTAATGCGTCTCAACGTCTCCGCTTGTTACTTTCTATCTGAAAGTAATGTGATCCATATGGTCGGGTTCACGGTGCCTTTTAACATATTTGTTTCTCGAGTTATTTCATATATAATCAATGATTTTTTACCGATGTTAGTGTTTTTTTTGAAAAATTTCTCGTACTATTTTGCTCAAACAAAAAAAACAAAAAATAATAATAAAAGAACCTGGAAAAGCCTTTTTTTTTCCTTCGGTCGTTGTATTTAATCCAGACCGATAACCCGGATTGTATTTAATTTCATATTCAGGAGACGTTGATAATTGTCTTCGGGAGAGCCTAAAAACTTTTTAATTTGCCCTTGATTGTAAATTGAAGGAGATCGTTTAATTTCTTGAAACGGAAAATTGACGAACACAAGATTGAGGTACCTACATAAAATACCTATTGAACCTTAAGATTTTTTTAATTATAACTATAACCGATATTTAATAAATTCACTTCAATAAACCAATTAAAAAATACATGTTCCTTAATAAAGAATATTGGAAGGAATGCTACTTGCTCTGTATGATAGTGCTCTATTTTGCAATACAAATGGCTAAAAAAGGAAAATGCAATTCTTGTAACTTTTTATGGCGAAACAACCCGTGTGGATTTTTTTCCATAAAAGTTCTATTTATAGAATATATCTATCTGGATCTGGTATCTTGAAAAGTGTCGATCTTGTGGTTTTGTTGGTTTGACTCGTGTTTCTTTAACTCTTGACGGCATTAATAATATTTCAAGATTGACCAGATTATTAAAATCAAAACCGATTTCAGGTGTGTAAAAACCTTTAGCAAGTGAAGGCTAATATTTTGTTAAATGAAACTAGTGTGTGGATTGTGTTCTTTCCTCATATCTAAAGTATCGCGAAAATTGTCTTATTTTATGGTTTGGTAATAGTGATATTTCAAGTTTGGCAGGATAACCTATTTCAGGCCCAAACGCTAAATTTTGTTTAATTGAAATAAAACTAGTGTGTGTATTGTGTTCTATCCTTATATATCTAGAGTATCACGGAAATTGTCTATTTTATGGTTTGGTAGTAATATTTAAATGGTAGGATAAAATCCTATGTCAAGTCCAAATCGTTTCAGTTTCAAACATCAGTGTTTGTATTTCCCAAATAAATAAATGTATTAACAAGGAACACTATTAAATGTTACAAGGAACACTATTAAATGTTGTGTTGCATCCATATATTAGAGTATCGCGAAAATTGTATATTTTTTGGTTTGGTAATAGCGATATTTCAAAGTATAATAGAGATTGTATAATTAACAAAAAACATGATCAAATGAAGGCTTAATATTTGGCTATATTGAAATAAAACCAGTGCGTGGATTAAGTTCTATCAAACAAACAAATACAATCGTCAATTAATAAAGATAATTTGTGTTTAAAGAATGTCGATGATGCTCACAAGGTTAGTGAAAGGCGTCTTCCATAAATAAAGAAAATCTGGAACTAAAAGTGTTTTTGAATTTACCTAAACAGTAATATTTAATGTTTGCAGTTTGGCTGGCCTAATGTCCTCGAAAGCCAGTTTCATATCCTAAACCCTGCTGTTCCCAATGTGTTTTGCAGGCCTTGCGTTTGATTTAACGGAAAACAAAAAGTTTTTAACTGCTGTTTTTTCAAGCCATAGCGCAATTTTAAACATAGTAAAGCAGGCAAAACAGATTGTTATGACTGAAATGTCTTGAAACCGAAATATCTATCGTTCACGATTATATTTTATAATTTATGGATTTGTCAACGTTTCATAAATTCCCAATTTCAGTTGGGTGTTCTAATATGTAATTTGTTTTCATCCACATTTCAACTTCTAGGGCGTATTCAAGTATCTGCTTGACCTTAAGTTTGTTTGCTGGATCGTACTGAAATTTTGTAAATACAAATTAAACGAATTAATTTCTGCGGTGTATCTGTAATTTTTATTCAATAATCTTCCAAGTATCATGTCAAGAAAAAAGTGAAATTGAGTGTTCATGTGACTAGCATTTTCTTTAAACTAAGTATGTATATCCGGTCTGTTTAGTTTTATAGTGCATTTGTTGTAAAATCACTGTGTAAACGGGCGAAAATATTATAAATTGTACTTAGTATTTATTTCAAAAATATTATAAATCGTACAAGCCCATTGATTTGCAACAATAGTTCAGATTATAACCGTGGCGTTTGTCCTATTTATTATTAATTATTTATCATTGTTAAAAGAAGCTATTTTTAAAGTGTTTTATAAGATAGTATTTAAACGATTTCTCTAATGATGTGCATTGTTTTTGTTTCAGCATCCGGATATACGTTAGTGGGCCGGTTCTAAGGACAGTGTTTAAATAGTGGATACAGGCCTAAAAATTATATCTCTTAGGTTAGATTTTTGGTTTGTTCGCGTTTGAAGTGTTTTCAAGGGAGAAAGAAAGAAGTGTTTTATAACAACAATAACAACAACAACATCATCAACAACAACAAAATCAATTAATTTCGTTAGATAGTGGTTGAGGCCGGTACAAAACTTGTACACGGCCTGGATAGATATTAAAAAAGCAGGAGTCTTTCACATATGTGCGTCAAGCTAGGGCAAGAGTACGACAGAAGAACCGCGTGTGTCCAAACTGGAAACGACGTGTATAATGCGAGACGAGATTTCTGCGGCGGTTCTCTTTTTAGCCCGGCTCATCGGGAAAAGCGAAAACTTCGACAATGACCAATTAGAGAAATTCAAAGATCGCCTTTCTGAGTTGCTCACGGAACGATTCGAAAACCACTGGTTCCCTGAGAGGCCGGACAAGGGACAAGGATACCGGTGTATCAGGGTGAATGGGGTTAGCGGAAGAGATCCGACCCTCGAGAAAGCCGCCCTTGCTTGTGGAATTAAATATGAAGATATGAACCTTCCTTTTGAGCTTACCATCTGGGTCGATCCAAACGAAGTATGCTGCAGGTAAGGTTTTTTCAATTTAATTACAAGTTAAAACTTCATACTTTCCACTCCCGTCAAGTTTCATAGACATGGTCCCACTGTAGGATTGTTTTTTTTTTTTGCTTTTTTACTATCAACTGTTTTCGTCATAAACCTACTCCTAGCTAGCTCTTGAACTATTCAATTTTGTGGAAATCTAAAAATGAAATTGAAATGAGCGTGAAATTTCCTTAAAGAAGACACTCTTCTTTAATTAACTACACTACTAATTAATTACACTCTTCTTAATCTTTCAAAAATTGTTAAATTTAAAATTAGTTTTTACTAACTTCAAATTTAACAATTTTTTTAACAAAACAATTGTTTTAAACAATTAAAAAAAAACAACTAAATTTGCAACCTCATTGGGGAAAAAATTCACGGTATAGTTTGTCAAATTTCATAAGTACTTCTTCGTGTAATAAGTTTTCTAGCGGTATACCCTTTTCTTTAATTACATCGAAACAAAATGCAGAAATTTGATGCTAAATGGGGAAAAAGTGGTGGCGATATGAAAAAGGGAGAAAGGGGGTTAATTTAGTAATACAACTTTTTGTATTTGGCAAAATTTATTTCTCAACTTTAACTCACTAAAAATTAAAAAAAATTAACGTAATTTGGTTGTTTATGATGTTTATTGTCTCTCTTTTATGAATTATATTTTATTTATGCGTAGAATTTTTCATTCTTTTGGTGCTTTTTTATTAGTTTAAAATAAGTTTTTAAAAGTTTTGGTCTGGTTGTTAGCTATGTTTATTGTCTCTTTTTTTATGTTTTGTTTCATTTTTCTTTATTTTTGTGCTTTTTTTTCAAGCATGTTGAGAAATAATTGTAATTAAAGTTTGCCAAGTACAAAACGTTGAATTACTGTATTAACCCCATTCCCCCTTTTCACACCGTCACTACTTTTTCCCAATTTAGCACTGAATTTTTGCATTTTGGTTCAATGTAATTAAATAAATGGGTAAATCACTAGAAAGCTCATTAAAAGAAGTTTTTATATTTTCCAAGCTCTACCTTGAATTTTTTCAACGAGGTTGCAATTTTAGTTTTTCCTTCAAATTATAAATTTAGCAGTTTTTGAAAGATTTAGTTTTTGTTTTTTACCAAAAATTAAATAGTAAGTTCTAGAAGTATGCCTTCTGAAAGGAAATTTTATGCTCTGTTCAATGATTTTCCCCTCAAAAATGAATAGTTCAAGAGCTACGAGTAGATTTATAACGAAAACAGTTGATAGTAAAAAAAATTGAATATCTGCGAAGTATAGAGACGGTGTTATGATAAAATTGTTTTTCATTTCGAAAGGAAATATAATCAAATCAATTTCTTTATTTATTTAGGCCCTCTTCAACGTGGGTGGGGATAGCTCCCATTATTTGTTGGTGGGAAAAAAATGATTTTTTGGCATTTCATATTGTAAAAAACATTGTTTATCTGTGTTCTCGATTTTTCCTTCGTCGTAAAAGAGTACAAATGTTTCGGCGTTTCGTTCCTGTTGATTGACAAAATGTTTGCATGCTTGTCCTCCGAGGATTTTGGTGGTCAAGGTAAATGACCCTTCCACAATGATTTTTTTTACAGCTTCTCCCATCCAATAAAAGGTTTTACGGTATATTGGCAAACAATATCTTCCATATCATGGATATTTATATTTTAACAGCCCCATTATTCGGAAACGGTTGAAATAAAGTACGTTTAATATTAAATCATACAGATTTACGGGTATACTCTTATCAATTGTACTGCATTTTAAATATTAATGAATAAGTCAAACTTTGTACTTAAGAAAATGCCAGTTGTTATTTTACAAAACTAAACAACTTTAGTCATCCTATTGAGATTGTTATGATTTTTTGTAAACAGACCATTTCGAAAGGAATGATTTATTGAATGAGGATTTCCATTGGAAGTAAGTTATCAGACAAAATATGCTTCCTTAGCATTTAATAATAAAAAATAAATTTGAACATCAACTAGTTCTAAAGAGATTCGTTTAAACTGTTGATTTGGCAACACTTGCATATACAAAAGAGTGTTCGCTGCTCGCTTCGTTTTTCCTCATAAGTTTTTCAATGACTCAGCTGAATGGTATGAATTGGTGAGAACAAGCGGACCAAATCAGATTTGGTCAAAATGTCAACAGTCGATCGATTCGCATGTGGGTGTAGCCTCACATGCCATGATAAATGTTATGATTCTTTTTGCAGTTGTTTTAATCGCCGTAGTTTCTTACTTTCTCTGACCTTCGTAGAAAGTTGTTCGCCAAATGTCATTTCGTTTATGAGATAGCTTCAATATAACAACTTTCATAGCTTTTGCATATGAGAGCATATTTTGCCAGTTTTCGATACATCTCCTGCCTGATACTCTCTCGATTCCGTGCACATTTTAAATATTTAAATTACAATCAAATGTAGTTGGTCTGTGTAAACTTCCACTGTCGTAATAGTGGTAGTTTACTTCAAAGAGTCGGTACTTTTTTAATTTGATCTCTCTTTAGCAACCTTTACAACATTAAGGAAGTCTTTTGTCTTTTCCTTTCTTCTTCTCCCCCTTTTTCCCTTGGCTCACACAACATATCCTCCAACTAGGCGATTTTGTAACAAGAGGAAAATTTAAAATTGCGCAAGGGATCGTCTTACTTAGTTTTTCTTCTGCCGCATAACATCCTTCCACCTTTGAATGTCACTTATTTATGTGAATTAAATTTTAGTTTGGATTTTTCGAATGGTGGTATTTTGCCTCAAGAAATTTAAATGGACCATTGAAAATAGTGAGTAAAAATGGTAAGGGGGTCTTTCTGTGTCTATGGTTCCCTAAGATTTATAAAGCACTGCTTTTTCTCTGAAAGTAATGGTATTGCTCAAAAATGGTAACTTCTGTTATTAAATACAGATGTACAATACATACCAAAATTAATTTTAAAAACAATTTCTTAGCAACACACACGTGCGTTGTATTTTATGAGAAAAATGTTTAGACGAAGTACCAGCTGATAATGGTGTAAATGCGGTTAAGATGAAAATAAGGATGTGAAGTTTATAATGAATTAGTAATCGGAAGTAGTAATTAATATTAATCATGACTTCGGCCCTGGGCTATGCACACATCACCGGTCGCCGTCTCATAGTTCAGATATGCCGTAACGAAATAGTTACCCTGTAAAGTTAATCTTGATAGAGCAAGTTGTAATTGAGTAGTGTCGTCTACAGTGTTAACTGATTAACTCAGCCTAATATTATTACACAGTGACAAAAAAAAAACTATCGGTACGAAAGTGAGATAAGATTGAAAAGTTTGATTTCTATGGTTAAAATACGAGTAACTCTCGAATTTACTTTAAATTTTAAAGTTTTCTCTAAATTTGATTGTAATTATAACAACGGGGGTTCCATTGTAAGCATTTAAATTGTAATTTTGTCTTGTAAACAACAAGGTCAGAATTATTATTATTAAACAAACAAGAATCGTTCTTCTGTTATTGCCAGTTCTGTGTTTTTAAGTACCGTACCTAACGTATTTAGTAAATTAACCAACTGTAAAATTAACATAGTTATTTAGCCGTTTAATATCCGACACGAAGAGACGATGGTGTTTAAATTGTTTGTATTATTTAGACGAAAACATTTTCATTCATTATTTTTCCCGTTGCCCGATGAATTTCTCTTTAAATTAAGCTATATAAATGAATATAGGAAAATATACCAAACAACACGCGATAACTCTATCATTTGACTGATCAAGCGTCGTTATCTTACATTTGAAATAAATGGTTTTTTGTTTATTACGATATTAATTTTGTATTCCACATTGAATGTGGTTTCTTTTCGCACTTGTATATCAATTTAAGGGAAAACTAGAAACTTGTCAACGTTTTCTCAAGCTGTTTTAACCTAAGGCGAGACACTGGGAAATTCAGACCTGGAAGAACATTTTACCCATGGTCAATGCGTGTTTTTGATAGTTTTCCCATCCCATGTTTTCTTAACTTCTCGAGTCGAAAGGAAAAACATTGACAAAAGCGCCTTTTCACACAAATAAATATATAACGGCGACCAACTTTAATTTTTAGATAGTTTAAAGGATATTTTGATTTCTCTCCTAGTTTATTTGTAGTAAAAGCCTTGAACCATCAGCAAACTGAAGCTGTTCACATTCCTTGAACCCTCCCAAGGATCCAGATCAAAACCAACTATTTTTAGGACGCCATAGGTTTAAAACAGATGCTTTCAACCTGTCCTGTCTCTCCCTTTATAATCGCCCAGTTATAAAGGCGAAGGAACAAACTTTTCTTTTTCCCAAGCGCACCAAGTATAGACATTTAAAAAATCAAGCACATTACATAATAGTAATAATAATTTAATTATTGTTAGTTGATAGTTTCAAATAGTTTGGTATCAACTGTAATAACTGGGGTATCAAAATTGGACCGGGCGTCATGGAAATTTTCTTATTAAAATAAACACAAATGATAAATTTAAATGTACGTTTAAAAACATACTAGACATTTCAGTGGTAAATTTTGATGTATCGACATTATTAAGTGTGCGTTAAATTTTTTATCATCAGTGATTCATACAATTAGGTACAGTGCTAAAGAGTAATTGTAGAATTAAGGTTGCAATCTAAATAAAATGTTAAGTACGGTAATAATTCTGAGTTTTCCAGTCATTATTGTTTTCTTGATTGGATACAAACGAAGTATAAATGAATCATTTGAACAGAGTTGGTCTTACTCTTTTTTTCTTTAATTCAAATGGAGATTAACAGCCTTTGGGTGTTTTCTCCTCCCATTCCAGGAAGGAACTCAAAAAATCGATGGTTCCTTGGTTACTCGACGTTTCCTGGTTATCCCGGCTAAGAAACAGTTTCCACAAAAATTAGTGAATGAATACATCGTACGTTAACAGCGAAATTGTAAACACCTACTCTTTTTTCTTCTTCAGATTTCGCATTTGGTCAAAATTAATAAATTAGTCGCTCAGATTTTTCTCTTAATTTTGGAAAGCGCATTTATCAAATTACGCGTTAATTGATTGTGCGCGACTATAAATAAGTATATAGCTCTTAATCACCTTGTTTGTCATTTTACTCTCTAATCAGTAGATTGTTTACGCCTGTTCTGTTTTTTGAGCTCTCTCGTTCGTGACTGTATAAAAAATTAGAGTAAAAAATAAGGTACGGAAAACCTCGAAGAGTGTTGAAACCAGGTCGCATCGTGATAAAAGATTCAACATCCATTTAAATTGCAATCTAGATTATTATTTGAAAACGGGCCGTTTCGAGGTTGCCATGAAATTTATCGACTCTGTTAGTATTTAAACATTTACGGTGTAAAATCCGCCGATTTTATCGGATTTTATGATTTTTTTTCATTTAATTTTTATGTTTACCGTACATAAATAAGGGTCGAATTCCATAAAATAGATACATACGATAGATGGAGCTAAAAAAAGTACATTTTCCTTGTTTGAAACCTGTCGAATAACGAAACGTGGTCGTGAGGCTCTCTCTCGTCTACTTTCTTTAGTGATTGTACCAGAAAGAAGAGTTGTTTGGAACCGCAAGGAACCCAGAACTCAGATCTTGTCGTGCCAGTCTCCTTTCGATTCTCCCTCGCTCCGCCATCCAACCCCGATTCACTTCTAAAGAATACTGTTATTTGAGAAGAATTTCATTTTAAGAACAATTCAAATAAATTGGACTTAGTTTGTCTGAGAAGCCGATGGATAGATAAATACGAGTAGTTACGAGGACTAGTTTGGTGTTGTATGGGATTTCGTCTTCTAATGTCCAATTATTAATTAGTTGATATAAACCATTAATTTATTTTTAATATGTTCACATTTTATAATGTTGTACATACTTCTTTGTTTGTAATTTTTTATGATTGGCACTGCTTAATGAATTAACAATACATTTTTCATGTCTACAAAAATATTGTCTAATAGAAGACAATTGAAATATGAGTATCCGTCGGGTTTTACGCGTTTTGTTAGCCAAGGAACTGTTCAGGTCGGAAAAATTAATTGTAACGTAAAGAAAAATTAATAAAATTGCACACATCATCACAGCCTTTTCGAGGAAACAAACGTGGCTATTTTCCCCCCTTTTCCGACGATTCCCGTAATTTCCTTACCTGTGGGCAAAAATAATCTGATACGTAACAAGGAGAACGTTTGTCTCACCGGTGGATCGGAGGAAATTTGTTGAGATTACACCCCCTTTGTTACGAAATCAACGTTGAGAAACACTTTTCCTAGCCGACAGCCGTTGGCCGAGTTTGTCTCTGGGGCAACTTCAAAAATCCGAAAGCAGTCGCCTTTTCGCCAAACATTTATTTGCATTTTCAATTCTGATTGTGTTCTTCAAAATCGATATTAATTAAATTTTATTTGCAACGGACGTGAAAATGTAAAAATTGCTTTTACATCAACTAGTAAACTGTTGACATTGAGAATAGGGAACGTCACATGTTGGACTGATAGACACTGATCAATTAGACTTTTCATACAGTCGTAACCAACACCAACAAATTAAAATGAATAAAATAAGGTTTTTATATTATATCAATAATACATAATACATAAATATTACATCAAATATGGTCGAACATTTTGACGTGCTTAATATACGTGATCGACTGAAATGACAAGACCTAAAACAGACGCTATTGGTCGACTCTACAAACTTACAGGATGACAGTTCCAGCTATCGAAGAAAAACGAATTTACAATCTACAAAACGCTTCTATAACCGATTTGGTATAGAACTGCGGGGAACCGCCAAACCTTCCAATATCTAACTTCTCCAATTCTTTTAGTGTAAAATCATCAAATCAATTATAAATGCTCCACATTATGCCTACCCTCCACAACGACCTTAAAATCACACTTATCCAAAAATTTACCAAGTTTCACAAAAATCTCTCCCATCACACCATTGGTCTCGCTCACTCCTTGTCTAACAGAATCCATCCTTACAATCCCTTAAGGCGTCTTAAGACGAAATGGTTCCGCGACTCTGAGGATGATAATGAAGTTGATTTAGTGAAGTGGGCGAATTATATTGATTATTAGCTCCACTCAATGTAAATAGTGTGTAACTATCTATACATCATCAAATTACGTGTATCAGAAATTACAGATAAAATATTTAAAAAAAACTACATGATACTATTCATGAAAATTAGTCCGAAGCTTATAAACTGTTCATAATTATAGAAATAAAAGATTTGTATCAGAAAAGAATAATAAGCACAGAACTATCTTTGAGACTGATTAAGAATTACAGTTATATAGAAAGCGGCACCTACATGAAGAGAAAAAATAAGTTACTAGTTCATCGCGACCCTCTTGGGATCGAATGTGTTCTATTTTAAAATGATTTAAAAGTAAATGTTATCTATGACTATCCGTGGCCCTGGTATTTCTTATTCTCATTAAGTAACAGGAAAATATTGAAAACGTAATTCATAACTTACAGGATTTGTCTAACAATAAATTAATATTTTTCGTAAAAAAAGTTTTATTATGTTGCGATACGGGTTTTCTTCTTTTTTTCAATGGGTGTATTGAAAATTTCAAAATTCAAAGGGTCATTCACAACCTCAGGGGGAATCCCTCCCAACCGGTCTACCCCCCTGGCCCCATGCAAATGGTGATTCATTGTTGTTTCCCTGGAATTGGCGTATATCAAAGGGCAGCTGTGCACGAATAAGGGGAGTCGAGGGCAACCTGCCCTACACGACCACCGGGCCTCAACCCTTGTAGCCAAATTAACAAAAACTTCATAATTAGCTTTAAACAGTCGAAAAGCAGTCAGGAGAGCCGTTCAACAATCGGGACCACAACATGGCATGGGTTTTCCTTGGAGCCCATCCAAAAAGTGTTTCCGTAATGGTTTTCTGTAGTGGGGGTTCGATTTAGTCCTTGACCGTGAACAAGATTGTACTCCGACCAGCTCCAAACGTTGCCCGACAGTAGTTGTAGCCCAATTCATCAAGCTTGCTTTAATCCTTCATTTTATGGCGCGTTTATTTACGTCTGTGTTGTTAGTTTGAAAAAAGATAGTGTGTGTCTGTAGTATACAATCAATGCCATGCTCTTTATATGTCAACTTTATAAATGGTTCCGTTGGATAATATGGCAAAAGTGATGGTTTTAAAAATACAGTCTGTTCTAATCATTTCTTCCATAATTGAATTCTTTGGTTAACTGTATAAATAATATGCCATTGCGAGGAAAAATAAAACTTAGGAAAAGCTATTATGATTCATTAGTTAATTATGGATTTCACCATAGTGATGGATACATATTATTTATCTCTCCTTTGAGGCTATATTAATAAATTATACCAAAATCGTCGTTACATATTTTTATATCAAACCGGGATTTATAAAATAAAATAATGATTATAATATAATGTCAAAATTATTAGTTTCATTGATATAAATTGACCTTTTTTTAAAAGTTCGGAATCATGATTCATTGTGACAAGAAGTGTTGAGAAAGGTTGCTCGATTTGTCCTACATAATAGAAGCTTATCGTGCCTTGGCTCCAAACATAGAGCTTTTTAGGCATGCTGCCGAATTTAGGAATGATTCTCGGACACAGTACCGAGTTTCTGGTTCCTCTGTTTTTGAAGGACGGGTTTTTTTTCTTTCTTTAATACAGATCCGTTTCATTGTTTTGTTTGAGATCTATATTTATTTGAGTGGTGAGGGACTGATGATGAAATACGTCCCCATCGCCCCTCCAGCAGTGTGTGTTTAGGGTCGATGGAATATTTTTTATAAAAGTACTTTATAGGTCCTAATTTAGATTAGATTATTAATAGTGTGTGTACAATGAGGAATATGTACTCCACCGATTAATCCTGAGTGCAATGTACATAGGTATGAATGTATTTATTTGTGCGACTGTATTTCAGAAGTAATTTAGTTTTAGATCCTCTGGGCATCTGGTTTAAGGGGGATCGACCCAGCCTCATAACGGGGAGGTATAATAATAGTCAGCACATCGGGGAGTGGTAACCCTTCTGGGTGAAAAGTTCAAAAATCTTTGTTTAAATATCATCTCTCACTCATTGCATTTGGTAGTTATTGTTTTATAAACAAGTTTTTATAAACGGTTTTTATATTATCCATTTGTGAAGACACATGGAAATTTTGGTTTGATCATTTCAAAACGCCTACATTTATAATATCAGATATTAAGGTGGCTCCATACATGCGGTGTTCGCCGAATGCCGATTGCTGCTGAACATTGCCAAGTGTCGAGATGCTCTTCAACTTACTACCAATCGTGATGGAGACAGTTAAACTGTCATTGCTGCAGCTGAGATTACTGTTTCCTATAGTGGCTACAAACTCAGTCAAAATCTTATCTAAATGTACAGTCAGTTTTACTTCTTGTATTATTTTTATCTGATATTCCTTTTTCCCCCGTACGACTCGTAGCTGTAAAATGTGTTATGTACTAAAGCAGTGGGCTTTGAATGTTTAATCGTGCCCTAAGAAGACTAAAATGGCAGAGTACAGTTTTCCCTTCTCCAAACTTTCACAACGGTCTTGTATAACTCTCTTAGGACAGAAAAATAGAACTCCGGCCAATCTGGCACAGCTTTCTGCTCGCATAATAATTAGTATTTTTTCTGGCAAGGAAAAGTACCTTCAATTTAACAATCCATCAATTTAGTTACATTTGTATGAAATAAACACATACAATTAAAGTATGATGTGAGGTTTTACCCAAAATTGACAATCAATGTAACCTTATTTTATTGCGTTGATAGCGATCAGAATCAGATATTCACTAAAGTTCTTTCCTTTTTAAAAAAGATGATTCCTACTCACATTAAGTTATTACTGAGTTAACTTAGTATACTACTTAATGTGAGTAGGAACCATCTTTTTTAAAAAGGATTGAACTCTATACTCACCCTATCATTTATAATTTCTATTCACTAAAGTTTTCACGTCATTTGTGAAGTACAATTTGATTGCAGATTATTTTATGTTAGAACAAAAAATTCAAGAGAATGTTTGCAGTGATGAATATACTAACGTTGTTGATATTTGAGGTCGGTCTAGGAATCGATGTTAGCCTTCAAATGAGTTCAATCAAAATCGATCGAGTCAGGTCCGCCTAATCTCGCTGTTTGATCGGAAGTCCGTTAAGTTCCGACGCCATTTTGATATTTTTGTGTCACGCATAATCCCTTCTTAAGTTCTTACCACATTCTGTGCTGTTGGTTAAAATCAATTTCAATCTAGGGAGAAAACGGAGTGTAATGATTCCGATATCGTTTTGAATTTGCCGGACGGTCGTTGTGCCTTTACTTTACAACTATTATCGTCGGAAATTTGTTTAAATAATCTATGGCGTGACTTTTTGAAAAAAATTTATTGAAATCTCAATGTTTTGTATCAAATGTTTGCTTGTACGTACGTGCTTATGGGTGTTTGAGAGAGATAGGGGGAGAGAGAGAAAGAAGTATAGATAATACAATAAATAAAGATAATAAGAAATATAAATAAAAGTATCTCTGACGGTTTAAACTAGGATTTAAAACATGTAGCAATGAATTTTCAAACACTTCCATTCATTTACATTTAATAAATGAGTTTTCAATAAAACAATAAAGTGTGTCTGTGTTGTGTGAGTAGAGATAATGTACTACTACTACTAGAGAGTACTGTTTAGAGAGATAATTGCAATCTAAGCATTACAATAGTAGGGCATTATTGCTAATTTTCGCAGCAGTGAGCGTAAGCAGAGAGAGAGAGAGAGAGAGAGAGAGAGAGAGAGAGAGAGAGAGAGAGAGTGAGTGAGTGAGTGAGAGGATGGTAAATATGAAGTAAGAGAAGGAGCGTACTATTTGGAAATTTATTGAAGTCTAAGCATTGGAATAATAGGAATTATTGCACATTCTTGCGGATTCATAACATGTCGCTATGACTCCAGAAGACATACAATGGATATATTGTTTTTGAAACGTGGGGGGTACTGATGATTACGGAAGAAGGTAGTCGATTCGTGCCTTGAAGTCTACTTGATAAAATTACCATTCGAAGGACTCAGCGATGACTTCTCAACCTTCTGTCTTCTCCTTCAAAGTAAGGGCCGTGTGGTTTTAAAAATTCATTTCCACTTCGGTTTTTAATAAAACTGAATATCTTCGAAGTGATATTGTATAAATAGAGTGGGAAATATTTTTATTAACTACTCTGTAGTAGTGCTATTTTCTTGATATATCTTTTATTTTATTTGTCATACCATTTCACGCTTTTACATGCACACACAAAATCAAGTGAATAAATGAAATTATAATTAATATTTGGAAATTTATAATCTGTGTAAATTTGTCAATTCTTTTAGTAAAGTGTTATATTGCTGGAAATATTAGGGTGTATGCTTAAATCAAATGATTTACATTCGGTTTCTTTTTCTCAGATCGATTCCTTTAATAAAATTATTAATGCAAATTCATAAATATGTCGTATTTGAGTTTAGTAAATGTAATAATACAGAATTCAATACTTACTCTTCCTTGAAAGCAAGGTCAAGATTAGGGGATATAGGAAGTCCCAAGTAATGGCTTCCGCGGACGATTTTTTTTTTTTTTAACAGTTTCCGTTATCTTGTAAAAAAAAAAAGTATGTTTCTATTAGAAACTGGCAAAAAAAGCAGTTCAAAAGAGACCATTGTTTGAAATTTTCCATTCCTAATGATTGGTAGATTTCGAAACGACGAGAACAGTCAAAATTGCTCAAGGTGGTGCCCTATTTCTTTATATTCGTTAGTTCTTGTTGCGTTTTGGATCGGAGTCAGAAGTGAAAGTTTTAAAACAGTCCTAACGGCAAGCTATCTGAGGTCTCTTGTGCAGCATAAACACGCGAGGTAACCCTTTGGAACATTTACTTTGTTCGTGATGTCACTTTATTTGTTAAAAAAAAAAAATTAAATTGTATTTAACCTAAGCAAACCAGCGTCTTTTGTTTTCGAACTTGTAAGCGTTATTTTTCTTCGGTGATTTTATTTCGAATAATTAGACAAAAAATTGCGTAAAGGAATGTAATTTGTATGCTAATTATTTTTAATTTTAATGAGGATGCGGAAACTGCACGGCGTTGCAGTATTTCTGCACTTTTAGATTTGGTACTGGACTGATTTCCGTCAAAAATACGATTTCTCCAACAGGCAACAATACTAAATTTAATATTGGTCAATACTCTCCCTCCATCTCCCCTCGCTTTCCCTATTAATTTCACACTTTATGTCTTTTTGAGGAATAGATTATTTGCCATATTTTTGTACTTATCTTCTTCCTATTTATCTTTGGTCGCAAGTTATTAATTGGTGTACATATTTTGTTTGCTTACCATTCTCCAAACACAGGTGATAACAAATGACGCATTCGTGATAACAGTTTTTCTTTTAACCATTTCACTTCCTGAAAATTCTCAAAAGAATTTTCCCGACAAATTGTTTGTAAACAGACTTTTGCGCCAAAATCGTATATATTTGGAGTGATGTTCATTTATCTTAAATAATAATAATTTTAAAAAAAATTATTCAACATATTTTGTTAACGTAGTTTTCACAGAATTTGGCTGTGTATAATTGAAAGGAGACTGTATTAATGTTTTAGTCTCCCCTCACTAATGTTCTTATCCTTAGTTTGTTCTTTCTGACTCATTTTGTTTGTATTGTCTTTGAATATTTGATGTCACATTTATATATGAGTTGGCCAAAAAAACTACACCAATCCATTTTCATCATCAAAATGCTTTTGTTTCTAAGAAAAAATTGAATTATATGCTTATGTAATGACTGGGCTATAATAATCATTTAACGTTTTAATAAAATAGAATAGGCATTTATTTCCAAATAAACCAACATTGAAGTCCAAAATATGGATGTAGTGCAAAACTATTAGGCATGGACCTCAGTCCGCCTGCCTGATTGAATCAAACCAACTTAATAAACTGTTAGAACTAAACAGTTCATTTTGTTTTACATAAATAAGCCATCTGATGATGGTGAATTTTTACAATGTCTTTTATTATGCCATTCTAGTTGGTTGTCCAACCATTTTACACTGTGATGTACAAGAAAATATATAACCTTTAAAAATGAAATGTAATAAATTTTAAACTGTGGTTAACAACAATAATACTTTAAATATCATGCAGTAGCATCTAGAAATGTTTTTAATGATTCATTTAAATCTGTAATAATTAATCACGTTATTCATTGTCCAGTTTTCATTTTTATCAAAGCACTCTTTTTATCAAATAAAAGCATTGTAAGTATTACTTCTTGTTCTATGCCGGCAGTACAAAAGGAGCTTTATCTTGAAACTTCTCTTGGAGATGGATTTGATAAAGCAAATTAATTTTAAACTTTTTATCTTAAGTTTTTAAGCTGCTGATTATAGTAAACTGTTTTAGTTGTTTCAATTTATTGTTATCTACTTTTACAGTTCACTTTGCCAATCTGTGCGATAAAACGTCAGATAAAGTAAAAAAAAAAAAAATTGACAATTAATTTCTTTATTAAGTCATGAAAATATCGTCCTTCGTGAATTTTTTCAAGGTTTAAATATTAATTTTTTCCGAAAAAACAATAATAAGAATACTACTCCCCGAGTATTGTCAGTGAGTAATGAGGAATCACAAATCGATGTGACCCTACACCATCCAATGCCTTGCCGCATACTGGTGGGGTGTGCACATCTGTTCGCCAGACAATACAGTGTCTATGACAGTAGTATTCGCGAAATTGATAGCTCTTTCGAGAATATGGGGACGACTTGGTAATAATGACAGCAGCACAATTTGCTGGCTATAGAAAAACTTCGATTCATGAAGTGAACATCACTGGAGGTGTATCTAGCGAATATCATACGTTGATTTCTATATTAGAAAAGGAACGAAATGCTGATCGATTCAGTATTTTGTACTTTCAGATGACAATACATAAATTTGATTATCTGCATGGAGCTGATAAAGGAACAGATCAGGAAAACTAATACAAATTATATATTCCATTTACCATATGTAGCGTAATATATCCACACTCAAAGACAAAAACCAGACACATAACATATTTTGTTGTTTATTTCAAACTGTATGTATTTTTATTGATATATTAACACAATGGACATTCAATGTAGTCCAAATTAAACAAGATCAAAAATGACTGTACTTGACTACTCGACAAAAATCTGGACAGGAACTTGGTTGCATCGGGTAGCATAGAGGAAAATGGTGTTGCGTCAAGTCAGGCAAATGTGTACAGGAGTAATACAATCTTATGGAAAATTGGATATCAGTTGGCATTATGTTGTGTCGGGTAAGTGTGTTCCCTGCTAAGTGTTAACAGAACGATATATACATACTTAAGAATAAATTCAGGTACTTTATTTGACAAATGCCTTTTGTAATATGATTAATTATTTTTGGTTTCTTCC
Source organism: Cimex lectularius (assembly GCF_000648675.2). Taxonomy (NCBI): domain Eukaryota; kingdom Metazoa; phylum Arthropoda; class Insecta; order Hemiptera; family Cimicidae; genus Cimex; species Cimex lectularius. The sequence goes on along the minus strand of NW_019392714.1, from coordinate 351,931 downwards.
TTTTTCCTTCATGAATGCAACATTTAAAGTGGTTATTATTTATTTATTCTCAGGTTTGGAGAAACAAAAGGATCATTCTGCACTCTAGCCTCTTTTAGTGACAAGGAAAGTTGTGGAAGCACAAGCGGCAGCGAGGAGTCGTTGAGCGAAGAGTCACCAGCCAAAACAATGTCTATCAATTCAACACCCAATAAATATTCTTCACCTCAGGTAAAAAAAAAACTTGCTAGGAGAGTAATCGATGCCTCTGAAAATCAGTTTGAGCAGAGTTTACTTACACTTTCTTCCTCAGACAGTGATTTCATATGAAATCAGAAAGTGGAACAAATCATGAAACATACCATTAATTTTTAATTACATAATAGACTGTGACATTGTTTTACAGTTAACTAAACTTACTATGTAAGGGGGTGTGATTATTTTTGAGTTTTGTAATTTTTTAAATAATAATTGATCAAATTTATTAAATTGGTTAACCAATACTTTAGTGTTTTGTCAATAACCATAAATGTGAAATCCTCATCCTCATCGTTGTCAATATGTGCTGTTTCAGAATTCACCACCTAATAGTTCAAATCGAAGAAAGTCTGCTGGTGGAACAAATGGTGTCGGAGGGCAGAGAAATCGAGGGAACACCACAAGGCGCTCTCTCGGTTCTTCATACCCTCAACAAATTCAACAACAGCAACACCAACAGAAACAGTTGGCTCCCCACTCGTCCTGGTACAACCTGATCTCGCCCCCCTGGCTACCTCCTTCACCGCCACCGTATCATCCTCACCATCAGCACCCAGCATCAACAATGCTCCGGTCGTCCAAATGGCCACCTCATGCGAGGTATCACACGCACAAGTCAACTGTCAAAGTATAAACGGATGAAAAATTCAATTGTTCCTCATACTTCACTATAAAATCCTAAATAAACGTGAGATTCTCCTTCTTGATCAGGAATATACAATTTGTAAATAGAGTTTTAAAGAAATTTCAAATTTAACAAAGGTAAACTATTTTGTTTGTGAAAATTTCAAAAAGAGTCAATTTTGTAATATATACATATACACGAGATATATTAATGAATTAATATTTAATACAATGTAGTGGTGTAAATATTTTCAGAAAATAAGCCAGGATTCGAGGTAATCGAAGGTGGCAAGGCAATATGTCACAATTTTTTAAATTAAAATACCTTTTTTTTAAGTACTGAGTATAATAAAGAAAAACAAATTAAGAAAATTCCCCGCAAGTTAATAATAAATGTGTAGGCTAACGATTTTACAGGCATTTATACTTTTTTTTAGTTACATGTCTGCAAAATTGAAATGTAGTTTTAATGTGATAGTACAATATAGTAAACATCAGAATGTAATATTAACGATAGTGGAAATGATGGCCTAGAGGCAGACAACTTTTTTTTTGTGTGTTGTAAATATGGTTAATAGGGTATGTTGTTGACTACTGTTTTAAATTTATGAATTATTGAATTAAGAAATCATCACTAAATAATGATGCCTAATAATAATTAGCATATCGTTATTATTATATTCGGGTGTAATTTTTTTCTTTTCTTTTTCTTTTTTATGATTGTTATTGTTAACTTCTGATCTCTAGAGTTCCTTCCCCAAAAATTAAAAGAGTACAGTAAAAAATGGAAAAAAATCATTTAATTAAAACAAAAGTTGTATTTTTCAGTGTGAGTGATTTGTATGTTTTCATTTTATATATTTTATATAAAAAATAAATAAATAAAAATTGTGAGTCAATAAAGAGAGAAAAAAAAGTTAAAAGAACTGTTAACTCTTAGAAGTGCTGTGATTTATCAAATTTTCTTTTTTTCAACTCTTTTTGCCCTACAAAAAGGAAAAGTTATACAAGGGGTTGATTTTTGTGATATTTACCTCCCTTCCCTTACACCCCTTTATCTCCTTGACAGGAATATTGCCTCCCTTTTTCTTTTACCCTACTTAACGTAAAATAAGTACCATATATCTATATTTCTGTACGACGAGGAGAATATTTCCTTTCCCTCTCCTCCCTCTGCCTATTGAGGTCTTAGTCCAAGATCTAAACCAAAAATGTAAATTAAAAAAATAAATAAAAAGTTGCAACAAGGATAACTGAGAAAAGAGAAAATGCGAGCCTAACGGATTTCACTGCATGGATTAAATGTTTTAAATGTCTTAGTGTCTCTTTGATTTTATTTTTATTAATTTTAGTGGTGGATTTGTATTTCAGGCTTTGTTTAAGTTTTCCCTTTTAGAGATGTAAGATTTTAAAGAAAAACAAAAAATGCATTAAACTACATACAATTTACTACCTAGAAAAAATGTTACAATGTAGTCTATTTTATCAGAGGGTACTTTTTTAAATTTTTTCATACTTAATAAGTAATAATAGAAATATCCAAAATATAATTATTCTGAAGGCTTATAATAGTTGATCTATAATGGTTCTCTCCTCGTTTTGCCGCTTGTTGCTCAAAATTTTCTATTTTTATAAAAACACAATGTTACTACTAAGCTCAATTTATCTGCACGGACGCATTTTTATCCGGTGTTGAAATCAAATTATGAACTTTGTTTTGACCATAATAATATTTTAACACGGAAAAAATGATTCGTTCACACATACATGGTGTTGTCAATTTATAAGAACATTTTGAGTTACTACAATCAAAAATCATTTTGGGCCTTGTATTCAAAAATATGCTTGTACAGACACACTTGATTTGTGTTTTCCTTTTATTTATTGAGAATATATTTGCAACTGTTTCTAGCATTTAAAAAAATTAAATTGTAAACACCATAAATAATCAAAATTATTGTTCAAGCGGCAGAAGAAGGATTGTTTGGTTTCTGACACTATTTGTGTCAATGGCAATTTAAAAACCACCTTAATTGTTTTTTGTTTTTTTAATTTTTATGAGATCTGTGAAACAAATGTATTATTTTTCACTATAATTTTTTTAGAGCTTATTATTGACTAATATTATTCTTAAATCATACATTATTATATAGTTAGATTGTAATTGTTAATATGTCAACTGAATTACCTAATAATTTTTATCCTAGGTAATTCATTTTTCTTTATTAACCAAACCAAAACAATGATATATTTTTAAAAAAATTCAAATGTATTTAAATCAGTCAGTATAGTCTTTAATAACATTAGTAGTCTCTCGGAAAGCAAATTCTTTTATATTATTTTATTGATAGTTTTTTTGTCTAAATAGACTTCATTAAATATTAAAACTATATTGTAAGGGGGTAGCAATCGATTTTATAAATATTTTATGACTGTAATTATTTCTCAGATGTAGATTTAAAAATATTTCAAAGCAAAGTATATTCTATTTGTGTAAAGTTATATAGCAATGAACCCTTAAAATTATAAAACAGGGTCTGTAACCAAAATGGGAAGTTTTAAGTGTTAGAAAAGGTATTCGTAGGTTGGTTTATTTTGTTTACCTTTTTTTAATTTATATTAATATATATTCTAATTGTTTTATGAAAAAATATTCAAACAGTGTATAAATTAAATTACTACATTATACAAAAGATCATTAATTAAAATTAAACAAAAAAACAATAAATTCATATAGTGTTCATGTGATTTTTTGTTTTAAAATATATGTAATTTTAGTTTATGGGATTAAGATATCGAAACATTATTACCTGAAGAAGAAAAAAAAATTGTAAATATATATTGAAACATGTGAGACTTTTGAATATGCTATATTTTAATTTCTCTACCGTTAAAGCCGTCAGTGTCTTGTCGACACAATTAAAAAGAAAGAAATGTTTTAATATTTTTTAATATAATATATACTTTTTTAAGTGTTAGTATGTAATCATTATTATACCACCAGTATTATAAGTCTAGATTTTCAAATCAAATATTTGCTGACCATTGTTGAATATTTCCACTGGTGTTTTTTTTCATTTTCTTTCTTTCTTTCTTTTTCAATTTATCTATATCAGAAATAAGTTGGAATTAGTCATTGTAAAAATTCTAACATATAAATGTCTGTTATTGTAACTGTTAACCCTTTTAAAATGAAATCAGCTTTAATACTTTTGGTGTTGTAGATGGAAAATAAAATATTAGTTTTGCATTATTTTAATTTTTTATTTATATTTTACTCTTTTAATTTTTCTTGCACCTGAATCTAGAATTTAGAGTAGTGTTAGATCAAACTACTAAATAATTTTTTATGGAAAAAAATTATAGTAGTTAATAAATTGGGAAAAAAAGGTAAAAAATCTCTTGGCTGGTTAATGATATGAAATTAACTTGGCATAAGGATTCTATTGCTACCTTCGATGATTAATGTTTGAAATATAGCAAAAATAAATTCTTCACACAAATATTTCATGTACAATTTTATTTAGTTTTAATTAGTTAAATAAAATGGTGTTTATTTTGTTGTCTTTAAATTAAATTATCACACTTTGTTAAAGAGCACTTCCCTATTGAATTTTAATCATAAAAAATGAAAGAGTATAATAAAAAAAAAAACAATATTAAAAAACTATGTTTCAGAAAATACTTCTTTCATTTAAATAGTTGAGCTTATGTAAATTTTTGATTTTTTAAAGTAAATTTAGCATAATTTACCAAAATGACAAAAAAAATCAAAACCTCCACGATACCAGGCAACCAGAAAGGTTCGTGCAAGTTTAAACTTTTTAACGATTGTCACAATTAAAATTAGTTTAGAATATTTTATTAATCTCCATCACCAAAGTTTCTTATCGCCTTCTTATAAAATTTTGGGTCCTGGGATTTGAAAATTAAATTCAGCTTTTGTACGGCTGTTGGTGATTATCGATACGCTGATTGCATGTGTGCCCTTGCTAAGAAAAAATGAAAGTCAGATGAGGCCAGGTCTGGAGAATGCAGAGGGTTGTGGTAGGAATTCCCAACCAAGCTTTATTATCACCTCCTTTGTCGTTTTGACTCTATGAGGACTTCTGTTGTCCTGGTGAAAAATTACACCACCTTTTCTCTTCACAAAAGCAGGTTGTTTCTGGGCCAGGGCAAGAAGTGCCCATTGCAGTTCGCTTGAGTTCATTTCTGCGGTGATTGTCTAGCCATGCAGCAGGAGTTCATAGTGCACAATACCTGGCCTCCACTAAACAGAAAGCATCACCTTTTGTTGATTGGGACAAGGAGTCATTTGGTGACAGCCAACGGCACGACCTCCTAGTGTTACTGTATAGAATCGCATGTAACAATCCAGTCAAAAAATGTCTACATGCCATGAAAGCAATAAAAGGTAAATGTTTAGACTCTGAAGCTTGTTAATTGTATTGTTGGACAATTTGTAAGAAACCCATTTGCTGAGCTTCCATATCTTCACAAGTGGATTAAATTGGAGCGAATGGTTTCATCACTTACATTGAATCTGGTAAGCTCCTGATATGTTTGACTTGAATCAAGGTTCATAGCTTCCCTCAATTCATCATCATTAAATACAGGTCTACCAGACTCTGGTTCATATTCAATCCACTCATTATGCAAACTTTTTGAACTGCACTCACCAATTGTTTATTCACTGAATTTTACGAACTACCTAGGCTGCCCTATTATTCATATAATAAACAAGCATGAATTATGGGTTTTGAAGCCATGAGAAAGAAAATATTTTATAATTTGGAGTGGACTTTTCTTAATGAACTGAAGCATTGTCCTCTTGTTATTATGTTACGTAAATATCCAATCTTTCTATGTAATTAGAAATGTTGATTAAAACTAAATGTATTAAAAAATTAATGACAAACCACTTTTCTGGTTACCTGGAAATTTAAAAAAAATAGTATATAACATTTTAGATAGGTACTCTGATGGGTTCATCTTTTCAAAAAGTCCTGATTGTATGAATCTCATAAATTACATGAACTACTAGCAAACATCATGGCCATCACCCTGAACAGAAGAAAAGAACAAACTTTATTTTGATCACAGGTTTTGTTATTAAAATACTATTATAAATAATCTGGTTCTTGTATGATCTGAATGAAAAAATAATTCATTCTACCAAGCTTTCCGTCTGTTTTATGGTTGTCATCAGGGCAAACAATCTGAAAGATTTCTTCAAAATGAGTTTGTAGTTTCCAATTTCTTTCTTGTCTTTCTTGAAGATAGATTCAGTCCCAACATTGACAAAGACTGCAACATCTTGGCTGATGACCTTAAAATAGGTCGAAAGCTTGACAGAACAATTGAATTTGTTTTTCTTCCAGACCATACAAAGATATATATTATTCAGAGGTAAAAAAGTGGCCGATACATCTAATAATTTAAACAAAAAACAATTACATACAAGGTGCTGATGAATATGATGAATTTTGAACTCAGAACACCATCGGAACAAATGTCAGATGCTATAGCAATTACACTAGTTCATATTTATAAATAATCTTGAGCGCCTTTGATAAACAAATAGTATTCATACATTCATTATTATATCCCTTAAACATTGATATTTTTCTGTATTGTTGGGTATGTTGTATTTTCAATTATTTAATTTTTAATTTAAATTTTTTTTTAAACCATAGATTTTAAACTATTATTGAGTGCTCTGCCCTTTTTATTTATACAAAATTTGATTTTAAATATCACCAGGACATCTTTCCTTTTTTCAAATGACAATAACAACCTGAATTACACCTATCTGAAATGTTTTAAATAAAAAAAGACTGATTAAGTAAAAAATATTTTATTGTTTTTGAAATTTTTACATGAAACTTTTTTTAATTATCGTTAAATAATCTGGATACAAAGCTCTTTTTTTGAGGACAAAACCCAATTAAACAAATGTCAACTGTATTCAATTTTAAACAATAAGCTTAAAGTTTTACAGTTAATAACAATATTAACAAGAAATAACAATAAGGTATACAAGATAAAGGAACATCAAACAAAACAATTTTCAAAAGTTAGACACATTCAATACATAAAAATGACTCAAATAGCAAAACGGTAAAGCTAATTTTTTAAAATAAATGTTCTCTGATAAACTTATTTATTCTACACCTTATAATTATTGTTTCTAATGTACTATTAAATTTGATCCCAAGTAAGTCAATAAAATACTTCCTCGTTAATGATTGCAGTTTATACATAAAGAAACAATGATCAATTTAGAATGTTTTTATTGAATTAATGCATGTTAACTAAGAATTGTTTTAGTCACTTTTCTATTATAATATTAGGATCCTTAAAACCAAACAAAAAAATCACAATCTGACTAGAAAAATATTAAATAATACTGGTTATTGTTTTGTATAGTAGACAAAGTACATGTAATAATAATATAATTTAAAATAAATATAAAAAATAACATGAAACTGCAACAGCTTATACCTTCTAAAGAGGTTTTACCAAAATCTTGACCACTGAATTTCTCAAATTAAAAAATATACATTGTACATACATAACTGGAAGTCAAATCACAAAATTATTTAAGTAATAATATTTTCAGTTAACAGTAAGATACTCTACCCTGATAAGATCAGTGTCATAAACGATAATAAAAGTTAGTATATTTATACACCCAAACGTAAAAAATAAAGGCTACTACATCTAAAAATTAATGCACAATGCTAATGCAAGGTAATTTTTTTTGGGATACTTTAAATAACTAATGTTTAATATGTAGAAACAGCTTCGTAAAGCTTTGGTAGTTCAGCTTCTAATCTGACAACTTTCACCCTGCTTTCCAGCACCCAGTCTTTGATGGAATCCTCATTCACAGCAGAAAGAGGATCTTCAGTCGAGGGTTTATAAGTAACAAAATATGAAACAAGATCCTGAGTTCCATCCCCACTTAAATCGGCGATGAGGGCTTAAAAAGATATAATTATTAATTTTTGTAATTTATGACATTTTGTTAAGATAAATTCGGATTGTTACCTGATTGCGTCTGGAACGACAGATGAGGCTGACATTCATTGTCGTAACATAATTGAATAATATCAATCTGACTGGCATTGACAACATGCATGATTCCTGATTTATTGAATGTTATTAAAACAATTCTCTCCTTTATAAGTTCAACTGTTACCCCATCATATGAACTATGCTGCTTCTTTAATTAATAAATATTCATTTGTATTATTATGGTGAAATAACTATATGAAATAATATTGAAAATCAAATTGAAAAAGTTCTTAAATGTGTGTATTGAATGAATGTAAAAAGAACTTTATTTACAAAAATAAAATTCATTTTCCTAAGGAATGATAACACAAATTGAAACAAAAACAGTACAGCATTGATTATTAAACCATCTACTGGAGGCTAGCTGAGATTCACTTGAATAGAACGTATTATATACATACAAAAATAATAAAAAAAATTAAGTAAACAAAATTAAATTATCATTCAAACTATTGGCACTTCTCAATATAAAATTAAAGATTCAACTGCTTCACAAGCTCTCCGTGGTAATCCAGTGCACTCTTTCCAAAATCAACCAGATTTTAACAATCCATGGAATTAAGTTTTCCGATCTAACATGTTCCTTAAACTCTAATAGTTCCTAAAAAGAGAACTCAAAACTTTGAAAGGATGAGACACGAACCCAAAAAATGGAACAGGTCTTCCCTTGCGCAGGAGATACAAAGTGGGCAGTGCTCAACAGAATCCTCTCTCAGAGAGGAATAATTAAGGTAGATAAATTCGAACCTAAGTTTGAAGAATTAACTTAAATTGATAGAAGACAACTTTAAACTATTATTGGTTAAGTTTTGAATGATCCAGTTCTTTGCAGAACAGAAATCAGTTGGATCTAAGCCAGTTCAGTACAGTGTTCAAAATGCTTAGAACGAATGGTTGACTCAAAAGTCAAGAATTTAGAGAACCATTCTTCATGGTTGTTAAAAGAGAACACAAAGTTAATATTAAGTTCATGAGCTAGTGAATTGAGCACCCTAAACCTGGATAATTTAGCATTAAGTAATTCAACTGCTGTAATTTTAGGGAGTCTGTAGTCAGGCAGTGTGAGTGTCACTGAAGTATGAAAGGACAAATTAAAGAAAAGTATTATTGTGGGTAAAGAGTAAGTGAACTGCATGTGCGTACAATTATTAGCAAAACCTTTTTCCAATTTGACTATGTCAAAGGTTGAAATATGAATGAAACATTTAGTTCCCACTGATTAAATTTCTAAAATCAGTAGTAACTAAAGGCTGTACTGATATTTAACCTTTAATGATGGAGTTACAAAAAAAGTACACCAGATTTAAAAAAAATATATGTGTGATGTAAAGTGACATTTATGAACAATTATACTTGAAAACAACCAAAAAAAAAATTCTATTGAAAAAAAATTATGACGTGGACAGTGTTCATCAAGTCTAAATAGACCCAGGTATATTTTCAAAAATTGTTCAAAAATTTCAGAGAAAATTACTTTACTCAGGAAAGTGCTAATAGTGGCATAATACATTGAAGAGTAGTCAAAATAAATAAATAGAACTAAAAAAAAAAAAATTCTCTGGGTCTTGAAAGACCCCAATGGCAGTGCGAATGTTAAGATGATATCAAAAAACTACTAATCTAACATGGAAAAATAAGTTCAATTGTTAATGTAATATAAATATACATACTTCAGATGGTGTGTTCCATTTCCATAGCTTGAGGAGAAAGCCAGTGATAGAATGTTTGAAATGGAGAGGAACCGGATACATAATATAAGTCCTGTCACTGTGGTAATACCAAATGGTTTTGTTGTTGCTGTCAGTTACATTTACAGAAACATAACAATCATGGGGACATGTTCCGTTGTTGCTAACGATGACCTTGTGCTCACCCGCAAAATTATTTCTCTCCTCGAACCTCTTTCTTTCTTCATCTGGAATCAAAACTTGTCCCAGAGAATTCAAATATGTTGATTTTATATCAGACAACTTGTAAGACTCAATTTTAGAAGCTGAAATTAAACATATATGTATTATTATTATAATTATTTTTAGTTAAAAAAATATTATGCCTTACTTATTTTATTAGAACATGTATAAAAAAGTGTTGAACTTCTAAAATCGTAAGTCAAATCGCTGACTAGACTGCATTCGGGTTTGAGTGAGGGATGTTTAATAACATTCCCAGTTTTAGCAGATATGAAAATCAATCGGTGATGCCCACTGGTGTATCTTGACAAAGTGACAAGGTCTCTTAAACCGTCACCGTCGATGTCGGGTATAAGAAGTGGTACATCTACATCATGAGGCTGAGGAAGATGATCCTTTTTGTTGGCAACTACTTTCCATTCTACTAGACCTAATCAATACATATAAATCACACTTTTAGTCCACTTGGGTTAAAATAAACATTACCATTACCTGTTATTGGATTTAAAGCAGCGATGTAGCCTCCTTCTCCGACTACAAGGCAAGCTTTAACACCATTCACTACAAGATCTAGCACCGAACAGTCGATATAACGTGGTAATGCAGTGAGTGGGAGCCAATATAACTCTTCACCAGTTTTGCCTAAAAGAGCGATAACACCACCTCCTTGCGGCGGGGGAAACCTATTACCCTGAGTCTTACCCCACTTGGCACCTCTAAGTATAGCAATAAGATTTCCACCGACTAGATGCATCCTTCCCTTCAACTCTAAAACAAATTAATTTTTTTTTTTAATAAGTCAATATCGAGTGTTTATACTATTTACCTAATCCGTTAAGTGTTTTATCCCAAGTTATGTCCGTATCCTTCTTCACACAAGGGTAAACGTTACATGGTACAACCCATATAAATAAAAAGACAAGTATAAAAAATAAAATTGAAGAAGCGAAAGTGATTTTGTGACAATTGTACAATGGTTTCACATAATATACGTTCTGTCTACTGTTGTCCAGGGTATTATGTTGAACATCGGCGTCTGCATCAGTGAGCAGTCTTTGATAATCGCCCATTTTCACAGATTTTAAATTAATCAATCCTTAAGTAATTAACAAGAAATACATTTCGCATCGAAATGAAAAAATATGAACTACTTGATAAAGACATCGTGAAATGAAATATCACACGAGTTTATTCAGCCTTACTTTATTAATGTGATCTAATCTTTTATCAGTATGACAGAAAGTAACAAAGGCTACAGGTTACACTGTTACAGTTGATAGGATAACGTCAAGGCTCAAGACTGCTGATCACAAACTTAACAACGCTTACAGCGCCCAGATGGCAGCTCAATGAACGTCCAAACAAATTCAATGCATAAAAATAAATTCTCAATTCAATTTCTGATTTATCAACGCACTTTTATTCAATATTTGGCACAAGAAAACATTTGGAATGAAATTGGATCATAGTCTGTGAGTCCCACCGATTAATGTCCATAACCACCCATAAATTGTTGAAATAAGAATGATTAGCATCTTCATTGAACAGTTTACATTTAAATGCACACCATATGCGATTTCTTACATTGCTTTATTGATCAGAGTGATTAATATTGTACTTTAAATGTTAAAGTTGTAACATTGTACTTTGTAACATTAATATTGAACTTTGTTGTTTGTTAAAGTAAAACAAAGTCTAAGTTTGGGTGATGGGATCTTCTTCAGAGGTCATATGGAGCAAAAAAAAAATTGGGCTGTGTCGAGCTGTCAGTGGTTTATTCCACCACCACCACAAAAAGCTCAGCACAGCTCAAAAAGTTGTTTTGCTCCAAATGACCATTCAAGAAGATCCCATCACGTAAACTTAACTTGCTGCAGATCGATAAACATTTAAAACAATAAAACAAAGTCTCTAAGTTTTTGTGACTATGTCTACTGCTAAAGAATATTTTGAATTGAACAAAGTGTTGATTACAATCCATGTCATTCTCACATTAATAATATTTTCTTATTGATTAGAGTGTCAATCACGCAATAATGACACATCTACACAGAAAACTTTGAGCCCTAAGATGATCTCAATAAAGATCGAAACGTTGGCATGATAAAGAAAATGTTTTTCTAAAACCTATGTCACACCAGACCGCATCTCATGATCTCCAAATAATCAATAACTAACAGTCACTAAACACCACACATTATAATTATTGCGTATTTATTTATTGATTTATTTACATGTAAATATATTTATTTATGTATAATTACATGTAGCCTAATTTCCATAGATAAACTATAAAATTATATACAAAATAATTAAAATATAAAAATAAAAAATATATATACATACATAATAATACATAAAATATATAAATGGAGCAAATTAATTTACAAAATTATAGAACTTTTTAAAAATTATAACATGTTTAAGTTGTGACTTTGTATCTGTAAGTAGCAACAAATTGCCAAAATAATTTATAACTACCTACTTAACTATGTTCCTATGTCTCTGTAGAAACCCTGAAGAAGACAATAAAATTTGTCGAAAGCTTGGACATTGATATAACACCATTGTATATTTTGAAGATCACAACCCGAATCCTGATCAACATCGTAGTGATAGCTGGTTGATCGCATAAGAAACATTTTTTAAAAATGTTTTACACATTTTAACAACTAATTTTTTAACTCTTTTTTAAAATATGTAAAACTATCATTAAATAAAAAGTGGAGCATTGAATAATGATAAATGATGAGTTTTGTATTTAGGTAAATTGAAACTTATATAGAAAAGTAGTTCAGGACTTGAGATCAAGTTATTGAATGATTTGTAGAAAAACACAATCAAACGTATTTCTTTCTGCCTCTAGAATATCAATGTTCAGAACAGACATAATGAAATCTTAGTTGCAATCAAAATTGTGGTTCAAAAACCAGTTGCAGTTCCTAAGAAAGCAGTGTTAAACAGTTTTGATACTGTTGATTTGACAAGAGTAGTGAGGAGACTAGACAATGAAAAATTCAACTATTGGATAAACAAAAGAGGTATAGAGTAGTTTCAATATTTTAAAAAGATTTAGTACAGTGAATTAAAAACCATAGTATATTTAGAGCTTTGTAGTAAATTTTAGATATATGGTATCTGAAGTATAATTGATAATATGGTATTAAACGTTACAGTAAAACTCTTAAGTTAGAAAACCTTCTAATAGATATAGCCACAAATATATCAATCAAATTTTGAATAAATTTGAAATCAGAAAAAGGCTTTATAATTAATGCATTTATTATTTTATTAGTCTTACTTTTGAGTGATAAGTGACAACGCATTTATCTTACATTACGTTAGACCATGAACTGTCGACACTTGTTTGATCAAAATTAACCATTTTTTGTCCGTAATGTAAAGGTCTTGTGTCAGACACAATTTGACCTATACATCTAATAAGCAAATCAAATGCGATAAATTTTGATAAAGCTATTTTTATTTTGTTCTCTACCCTAATGTTTTTTCAGTGTTTGTGTTTGTACACACACACAATAATAATAATAATAGTTGGTATTTTTTCCATAACTGCATTTTGCTTTCAGAATACAAAATTAACTGTTAATACTAAATGCACATAGTCAATTACATCAATAGAGTTTAATATAAAATAATGACATTATGTATTTCAAATTAGATGATACATTTGATCAACAAATAGACCATTCACCAGTTATCTTGAAACATATTTTTGTTACTATACTTCTTAATTCAAGTTTTTATTTGAGGATTTATCGGCAAAACAATGGAATCCCTGGTTGACAAAACTTTTTAGAGAAATGAATAATTGTTTTAATATTTCAATAATAATGTTATTTTATTAATTTGCATATTACTTAGTTATTCTATTTTGTATTTCTCACACACATTTCTTTCAAAAATTACTGTCTTTAAATGTACTAACATACAACTGAAGTGCTATCACCTGTAATTATGGTTAGAACAGTTTATAAAAAAAGAACATAATAGTAAATCTTCCTAAAACTATGTAAATGTAGGCATGTATGTAAATAAAAAATGGATAAGAATGATATTTAGACTTAGATTATTTATATAATTATAATATTATTTTAGATTCAGTTCTTCTAATTTCCTGCGACTTTTCAAAAACTCTAAATACAAAAATAAATCAACTAAAGCTTGATACGATATATGAAATTTAAAAAAATATATTTTAAAATATATTAAATTATCAAATTATTCTAGTGCAGACAGACAGTAACAGTTAAAAATAATAAATTTTATACAGATCACGATCTAAATTTAATTTATAAATTTTATGTAATACATGTATATTTTTCGTTGTAAATAAACTAGACAAAAACTCTTCTTTTCCGGTTTGATGGTTGCCTAGTTCCTGAAAAGAAACCCAAGAAATATAGAAAGACAAAAACTGTTTTATATCTTTGGATTTTGATAATCAGAGTGAATGAAAGTGATTTTATCAATGCTACGGTTTAATAAAATAATTATTATAAATATTTGGGTCAGACTATGTTCAACTAGCGATTAAATTGCCTTTGATAATTTAGTTGAAAGTTCAAATTTAATGAGGCTAAAAATTTAATTGTGTAAAGTTTTTTTTTCCATTCTTGTGTTTTAAACCTACTAACTTCTTTTACTGTTCTTGGTTCATAGATGCACTAGATTTCTGCTATATAGGTAATCTGACCATTCAAAAGCTTTCTTTCACTTCAGCAATAAAAACCTAATATTATCCTCATGCAATATAGAAATTCATGAGTTTTTATACAAATATATTTAATTATGTGTAGAGATTAGTGACCGTTAATAAATATTTAATTATGATGGTATGAAAGAAAATCATTTAGTGAAAGATTAAAATTTAACAAATTATTCTATCTCTAAATATTTTTCCAGAACTTTGGAGACTTTTTTTTATCAAACCATCATAATTAAAAACTCATGAATAACTGATCTTTTTAATTTGGTAAAAAATAAGTATGCTATAATTAATATAACAATAAAAATACATACATATAGTGAGGAATAAACTACAAAATATGTCTGTCCAGTTTTTTTTTATTTGAGTGTATATTTAAATAATAAATTTTTTATTGTTATTTCCAATGGTGGTTTTGTAAGTTTAATTAGCCTAAACCCATCTTTAAAGTTTAAAAATTTGCCCTATTATGTAAATATTTTGTTCGCTGCGTATGCAATAAATCAATTGTTTAATTTTTGTCTAATGTACCACCAAAATAAAATTGTATAACACATTACTAATGTTTGTATCTATATGAGAGAAAAGTGGGCTTGGCAATAATAAAACAACCGAAGGATTGAAGATAAAAAGTTACAATTGTAAATTCGTGGAAATTTTGTGTGTGTAAAATCCCAATTAAATAAAACTATATCAATGTGTGGTGAATATTTAATTTTTTTTTGTTATTAATATTGTGTACAGTGTTTGTATCTTCTGCCTGATGAGTATTTATTATTATAATTCCAGATAGCTACCTAAAACCTCTGTGAGTAGAACTATCTTTTCCAAAAATTGAATTGCCATACTCACCCCAACTCAAATCATTCCCATATTAATTTTTTAAAATGATATTTTGAATGCCATTTTTGATAGTTTATTCAGCCTAAAGTCATCATTATGGCATTCCAACCACATATGATGTACGGAAATATTTGAATGCGTTGAATCAATTGTCATGTAAATTTTTTCTGAATAAATTATATCGCCGAGAAGTTTTTATTTTCATTGTTGATTAAATTGTCTTGGGAGAAAGGGGAATTCTTATTTACAACAGATATGTTTGTATTTTGAAAACTAATGTGATTTAAACATTTTCCAACATGTGGTTTAAACTTTATATGTTAAAACGAAATATACCTTTTTAAACATTTTCCCCCCAAGGCAGGGCAGTTTGACAGTTTTCAATTCATATTAGCAATAGGGGTCTTTTAAAGTTTAAAAGCAACGGTAAAAATATGATATAAAATTAAAATCCTCAGACTGTCACAGGTCCTTGTAATGTGTCAGTGCGACCATACGTTTAGATATAGGAAAGATAAAAAAAAAATTGAATTGTTCTTTTGACGGTGTGTAAATTTTTGAGTGTGAATAAAAATCCAAGGGAAGAGAAATAAAAACGAGGCTGAGGAAGAGAAAAGAAATAGAAGAAGGATCGTCTCCAGTGAAATAGTTTTGAATTTTGCCTCGTGGCCGTCTGCGACCAGAGTCGGTGTGTAGTGTGTAGTGTGTACTGTCTTCACTGTTCATTGATCGATTTCTGTAGTGAGGGTGCGACGTCATCGAGGATCACGCCACTTTTCCACAGTTGCCCATTGGCTCCCCACCATTCTTGCACCGCCTTCAGTCCAACTGCGCTCTTCTCCTCGGAAAGTTCATGTTGGGTTTCATCCAATGTGGCCCAGTGGATCCTCCTGCCCCACGACCGCTCCTTCCAATTCATCTGCCCGACAATATCAAGATTCTTTCCTGTCTGCCTGCGATAACTGTAAGTTACCTCATTTACTATTTCAATAACCTAGGAGTGATTTGTGTTCTACGGTTTAAACGATTTCTTTTTCCCTTACCAATGTTTTTACCCTACCGTTGTTTTTTTTTGGCGTAATGCACCACGGACGTACGTCCTTTACTTTATTTCTGTGTAAAAAAAAACATGTTTTCTATCCGTTCGTTAAATACCATTGTGTTTGTGTCACAGGTACTAACAGTAAATATGAAGACGTAAGTAAACAAAAAATTTGAATGCCAGTTGCATAAATTGTCTGAAGCATCCGATTTGTGATAAACTAATTTCTCCTGCTTGCAAATTGGGATAATATATAGAATGAAGCATGACAGTCTCTTGAAGTGCCACCCCCTTTTGATTTAATGTATCATTGAACTTGTATTATTTGATTGCTGTGCATGTTTTTATTTTAATGATACCGGTTGTTATCGTCGACTCGATTTTCGCTTCATATGGATAACCTTTGGAGAGAAAAAACACTACGACGAAACTCCAGGATGTATCCTATTTCTGCAAGACAACCGGTATTATTTTTATAACTAATAAATACGAAGTAAGTTAATGTAGCGACATCCCTTTAAAGTCTCCTCATTGAAACTCATTAATGTTCCTTGACTGGCTCTTCCTTGCCTTCTCATGTTCAACAATTCGACAGCAACACCAACTTTCTTCTATCAAGACGCCGGCCTAAATGACTCATAGTGGATGAAGGCCTGTCGGAAAAAAACAAAAAAAAACCCTAAACTTTCAGTCTCATACATTTATCATCAGCAATTCTCATCTGCAATGGAACTATACGATGTACCCTATTTCGTCTGGAACGCCGGTTCGACTTTCAGTTTGAAACTAACGAATACGACATAAAAAATTGTATAGCAACATCCTGTAAATTCTCCCCCTTGCAGGCTGTTCTTAAAGCCTACCCTCGTTTCTAACCAAAGCCAACATGTCTGGGCACTTTTAGTCACACATTTATCAGTAGAATTGAACAATTTGTGTTAATTTTTCTGATACCGGTTGAAATCGTAGACTCGAAACACGAGCAATTCTCAGCTGAAATGAAACTCTAGGATGTCCGGTGTTACTTTGCAATTTGAAACTTATGAATACGACATAAAAAATTGCATAGCAACATCCTAAATTTTCTCTAAAAAATTAGGAAAATAGCGTACCCTCGTTTCAAACCAAAGCTAACATTTCTGGGCACTTTCAATCACACATTTATCAGCAGAAATTGTGTTGATTTATTTAGTAGTTAATTTAGTAGTTAGTCTAGATCTTGCAATCTTTAGAAAACAAGGTCAAGCGAATTATATTTTTATTACGTAAAAATATTTAAATGCAAAGAAATTTGTTCTAGGTTTTTTAAAAACGTTGGCATGTTCGAAAAGAGATTTATTTGAGAAATCTAAATTTCGTTGCTGTTGTCTATTTACGACGGTTTTCGTGATTTTATCCAATGATTAGTTTTTTGTTTGTTTTGACTTTAATGGTTTTTGAAGTTTGTTGAAACTTAACAAGAGTCAATCAAAATTTTCCAGACTCAAGGTAGAATACAGACTAAAAGAAAAAAACAATATTGTAATTCTTGATGATATTCATTTTCGATTTTCGTACATCAAAACGACATCCTTGGGGGAAAAATCTCAACAAGGATAAAATCTAGGTTATACCCTACTTCTGCTGAACTTGGAATTAATTACAACGTAAAAGTTCGAAGAACAACATCCTGTGAAGTCGAGAAACGAAATCTAACTTGGCTGAGTTGTAGTAGATTATCAGTAGATTATTATTAGTATAGTAGATAGTTTGTATTAGATTTATTTAGTTTTATAACCTTGCAATTTTAAACAAGGTCAAACTATGGTACAAAAAACTTAGTATCAGAGAAATACAAAAAAAAAAAAAAAATTGTATCAAAGAAAAAGTTCTTTTCTTCGAAAAATTATTGGTTGGCAAGTCTGAATTAGGGTGAATTGCACGTAACTTAGTATCAAAGAAAAAGTTCTTTTCTTCGAAAAATTATTGGTTGGCAAGTCTGAATTAGGGTGAATTGCACGTTGAAACGATGACACGATTTCTGCACAAATCAAACGGACATGCTTCAACGAAAAACTCAACAAGGATAAAATTCTAGGTTGTACCCTATTTCTTCTGGAACGCTGGTACCAGATTAAAATTAATTAATACGACTTAAAATTTAGTAGAGCAGCATCCTGTAAATTAGAGGTGACTATTTTTTCAACTTATTGTCTATGTACCTTGAGGTCAGTAGAATTAGTAGTGTGTATATTTATTATGTTTTCCAACATGTAGTTTTGAACTTACAAGGTCAAACTAGTTTCGTTTTTGTTACGCAATGTTATTTTTAAAAATCATAAAAAAAGGATGCAATTCTAAGGTGTGCCCAAATTCTGCCAGGACGTTTTTATTAAACAATTTTTTTTTGGTTCTATGATTTTATTTTATTTTTTTTTTTTTTGGCAAATTGGTTGTATTTCACTTCCATGATCTTGAGTCCTTTTGTTTGTTTTTGTTAGGCCAATGGCGATTTCGAGATTTTATCCATTTGGTCTGGAGTTTTTCCTGTTTCGACGCTCCTTGAAAATTCACTGCAATCAATTAAATGTTACCTAACTTACAAGATTTTCTACTTATATTTATGTTGATTATCTTACATTACTCTCATTCTGTTTATAAACATTTGTTTTTCACTTATTAGGCTTGAAACAATGTAAACGACGACAATATATTTAGAACAATGTATTTAGTTTGGTATTCTTTTAATTATTATACAATAAGGTGAAATCGAAATTATTATTAATAGGCAAAATTTACTTGCAAAAATTCGTACTGTTTTTGCGACCTCCTGAAACTTGACATTTGTTAATCAGACGTCCACGGACTGCCCATAGGCTGTTTTAAATTTTATCATTTACCAATTGTTCTTCCAAAAACACTTAAAAAACAATTTCTAGGTACATATTGTAGAATTAGTTGGCGTCTGAAGAGGGTTGATTATATTTCCTTATCAAATTCTTTGCTGCTTGTCGGTTAATTGTTTTACGTGATTTGTTTACATTTGGTGTGTTTTACCTAAATTTATCTCGTTTTGTTTTGTGTGATTTGTTTACAATTGGTCTGTTTTCCTCAAATTTATCTTGTTCTGATTTTTGACGCTCTTTGAAACTTGGCCACAATCAACCGGAAGTTTTTCTTATCAAGGATCGATTCCACTTAAATTTTCTTTTTCATTAGTTAAAATACAACGTACTTTGTCCCTGTCTATCTCAATAAGGAAGACAAAGTAGTTCACGTCAAACTACTGAATGGGACGAGGTTGTTCAACATCCTGTAAGTAGAGAATCGTTTCTAACGAAAGCTAACATGTCTGGGTACTATATGGTAGAAGTTTATTAATAGAAGTTACAGTTTCTAGCGATTTATTTTGTTTTGAGGTCTCGTAAATCAAAGACCACCAACCTTAACAAATAACATATATTGAAGTTTGTAAATTAATTGTTGGCAGATATTATAGAAAATTGTAACATTAATCTTAATGTCATGTCTAATAAAATTCTAAAGGAAATTATACATAATTGTGTAATTTTAATGTTTGCCCCCAATTGGGACGGGATATCCGTTAGAGAGTATCATCTACATCAAGAAACGGTTTCTGTACATTTCTATAGGTAGAATAAATTTTTCTGCATCGAAAACATTTTGCCTTTGTAAAATATGTTGGCAGATCTGAGCAGAATATTTTAGTTCCACAGCATTTTAGCGCTTTTTCAGAAAGATAAGTAAGTTGACCAGTTGCGACAGGTCTGGTCGTCGAAGAGAAAATTTGTCAATCAGAAGTTATCGATTGCCATGTGCTGATTCCTTTTGTAATTTATATTTTATCCAGAACAAAAATATCAGCGAAAAGTCTCTTCTTTGTTTCTTTAAACAATTGATTGGCAAATCTGAATTTTACTTCCAGACATTCCGTTTTCTGTTGTTTATTGTCCAGTTACGATTTTTTTCTCTTGATTTTCTCCAATTTATATTTTTTTACCTTTTACGTTGTTAGTAAATCGTAAGTAATTCATTACTTACAGTAATAACTGTCATGGGGGGTCGATTACAAATAAAATTTTAGTTTTACTAAGCAAAACACAGTAAAATGAAAATATTTCTAGGCTTTGAATAATGTAGGATTTTATTTCCAGACTATACTTTCGGTTTATTGCCCAGTTTTGAACAATTATCGTCTTTTTTATTCGATTCTTCCTGCTCGTTCGTTGAAACTTGACTAGTCAATCAAAAGTTTCCTGACTCATGGGTTATCCCACATAAAATTTAATTATCATCATCTAACAGCTTTCGTCCTTTGCTCTTGCGTTTATCTTCGAAATTGGCAACAATTGTATTAGGCTAAGAATTAATCTTAAGAATACTGCACGAGCGTTATGTCTTGTCTTAAATTTAGGGAATTTAATTTTCAAATTTAAAGCTTAAATTATGGACATAACTAACGCCTAACAAATTTTATATTTGTATTATTGCTTTTTTATTTAAAGATCCTCATAAATATGTATATATAATCCGGCTAAGAACGTGAATTTGTTGAGCATTCTGCGCTGTAGTGATTTTTTCATTTTGGAAACGAATATTAGAAAATTATCAATCTCTAGGGTTTGATATACAGAAAACATTATGTAACGAATTCAATTTTGTTCCTATAAAAAGTAAAACTGCAAAAATTCCGCTTGATACATAAATAAGCTACTCGTTTAGCAGTCTTTCTCTCTGTGATAAAAACTTCAATTATATTTTGAATTAATATAACGCACTTGTAAATTGCTTCAATTATATTTTGAATTAATATAACGCACTTGTAAATTGCCGAGAGACAGAAACAATTCATATCACTGTTCAATTATTTCTCCTTTTTTCATATATTTGTCTTTTAGTATGAATAGGAATTGATAAATGAATGCCCTTTGCCCGTTAATATTGCACGTCTTCTTATCAGGGATCAAAGTGTAAGTATTTTAACAACGTTTTCGACATTGGATTCCATTTTTTCATCTTTGGATCTTACTTAATTAAAAAAAAAAGTCTATATATTAACTAGCTAAGGCCGTCTGATACTGATGTACACGAGGCCGCTATTAGTCTCACGGTCTATATTTAAGATAATTGGTTATTTCTTAAAATTCCTTATCCGCAATTTACCTTATTTCAAATAAGTGTTTGTTCACTTTTCAAATAACGAAAGAATTATGTCCTAACGGTATTTGAGGAGGGGAAAAAATGCCTTATGAACTCCTCGGAAATGTCATAAATGACCGACCGGCTGACCCAGAAGCTATAAACATCATATTAAGAACGGTCAGTTTTGATGAAACTGCTGATTTTAATTCGCAGACGGGCCAAATTTATTTCTCAGTTGGGGCTCAAATTCTTCATGCGACCTGCGAAGTATTGACTTCGTCAGTGACCGACTTCTTAATTGAGACGCATTAAATCATTATCTCATGAATAACAATTAGGATTTTTTATTTATAAAATTTTTAATTTGTTTAATTAAATTTTTTCTTAGATAAAAACATGCTAAAGAATAATAGACTTGTACTTGTTATCCTTGTAAAGTGCTATTAGGACGACCTTGATTTAAACTATGTATTATGACGTATAATTTGGTTTTTTGCGATGTATGTGAAACTTTTACCATGTAAGGTTGGGAAACGACGAGAATGAGAGCAAAACTGAGATAGCAATAGTACAAGAAAACAGCTCGCAAGACGTGCTGATAAAGTTTTGGAAATGTTTTATTGTTTGTAATGGGTAAAGGGTAAGATATTCCTTCCTTTGTTTTTTCTTATCGTCAAAATTTCAAACAAACGAAAAAAATTCTATGTTTTTGCCGGTGACTTCAATCTATATTTACTTCCTACGCAATACAGCTAGTATTATACGAATCGACAGCGTTTGGTCTTTCCAACCCTCCACGAAATGCTTTAGCCGTGTGCACAATCTTGAAAAACCATCTTTTGAGCTGAATAAAAATCTATATTCTATTTATTTGAACCTTTAAATTTACTTACAGCCGTGTCAGCTTGAAGGGATCAGCTTTTACTTTAATAGACAAACGGTGGTGACTTATGTCGTTTGTAAAATGCAGTTAAACATTTTTGGTGTTTTCGAAGCTTATAAAAGTCTTAAATGTGGCCGATACTCGTTTAAAAATTATCCAATTATCTAATTAATATAAATAATCAATACCTCTAATAATTACAAAGATAGAACTTCCATTTTTTATGCAGGGATGGAGTTCGATTTGGTAGTTTCTTACTCGTAGAAATGATGAAGGGGGGTGATGTTTGTACATTGACTTTTTGTAAATGATGAAAGGTCGAAAATTTTGAAAACTCACAAATCTATGAGTAGAACTGTCATTTACAAAAAGTGATTCTTACGCGTTTTGTCATATTTAAAATGAAGGATTTAATACTTATTCATTATTGCAAATTTTTTTAGTAATTCTTTATATTAAGAAAAAACATTTTATCTGTGATTTTCATTAAATACTGAGAAAAGTGAAAATAAAAGTTGTTTCGTCTTGAATGTGGTTTTTTTGCCAAATATTATAATCGTGATTTATATTTTTATTCAAGCGTTAGTTTTAAAATTTCTCTTCAACTATGTTAGCTACAGACTATTTTGAGAATTTCATATTAATAAATAAACAAATTTCTTGTCTTTCCTTAAAGTTTGAGAAATTTAGTTTAATCTACTTACATTTCATCATCCAAGGGCAAAAGTTAAAAAATCTCAGCTAACAATAAAATAAGATTATTATTTTATGGAGCATATTGGCCCCTGATTTATTGCTATTTGTTATAATAGCGTTAATTCAAACAATTCCATCTAATAAATAACCTTTTACAGCCGAAGGAACTATTAGTTAAATATTAATAGCATGTAAAAACAAAATGATTTTCTAGGACTCTTTAAGTCAAATTTAAAAAGTGTAGGTTTATTTTTATGAAACGTTTAAGCATTTTTTATGTATGCTCAAAAATAAAAAATACTGTCATGGCTTAATTTGGCTTAAAAACCTACATAATAATGATTATCCATAATTAAACCAGAGAGGGAATATAAAAAAAATTGGACCTTCTGATGTTAGTTGATGACATTGGTATACTGTAGTAAGTTTGCATCAAACGACTTTTCTTTCTTTTTAACGAAACAAAATTGTTATTAATTTACTTTTAAAAATCAGGAAATTTTGAGAAATGTGCGAGGTAACACGCATTAAAGTAAACCAATAGAGTGGTAATAAACAATTGATTACTTAAAGTTTGTGAGATGCGGTCTGGTGTGATGTAGGTTAGAAAAAAGTTTCTTTATCAATCTTTAAATAATCAGTAATTAACGGTCATTAAATATTAACAATTCGATCATTTCTTTTCCTCTGAGTCTTATCGTAAAGCAGCTCTTCCCTCGATGTCTTATCCATGGCCAATCAAATTCCACACATCGCATATCAGAATAAATCTCACATTAAAAAGCGTTTGTAATAAAACGAAATGACAATGTCCATGAGAGAGGACAGTTCAATGAAAACCCATCCACGTCATTATTGTCAAGTTTAACATGGCTTTAGAATCAATCTTTTAACTTGTACAAAGATTGAATCACTGTACAATTCAATGTACAACTTGTTAACAAGATAACGTGTTATCCATTGAGTTAAATTGATTCTTCCCCGTTTTAAGACTTTTTTTTATCAATTGAAAATTATTTATTCTTATTTAATTGAACCGGGATAACAGTTCGTTGTGTAAATGGCTAACATTATGTTCCTGTACATAACGCATAATAAAATTCGGCTAACACATAGATATGTGTTTTTAATTGATTTTCATTTGGAGCTTTTATGTTTTCCAAGTTCTCCGGATATTTTAAAAGCAGGGGATCTAGAATAGGTTAATCGTCTAGAATTGAGGTTTTAAAATGCACAGCTATTAAGAACAACTATCTAGGGATAATTTCCGTGTCCAACTTTGATGGCATACCGTTAGCCTTAGCTGGCCAACTGACCAGGGAGTTTAGAACGTTCCAACTCGACGGTTGCTGGAGGTCAATTCACTCCACCAACTTAACTCGATTCACCACTTGGAGGAAAGTGGCCAAGTCCCAAAGGGTTCTGCCGTTTTGTCCGTCAAAAAAAGCCGACCTGATCTTCCTTGGAACCTTTGAAGTTATTAAGAAGCAATGTTAAGGGATGTGATTGTATTAGATGAGTACACAGCTCGAACGATAAACCTTTTCTTCTTAAGAGAGACGAATTGCAGAAGTCGTTATAGATAAAATATGATTCACGTTGCGTGTATCGATTTGGCAAAATATTGTATCAATACGACCCACTTATTTAAACACGTAAAAACGTATCTATTTCAACTTGGTGAAATCAGATTGTAACTTTAGGAAAAAGCCCAGAAGTAAAATACGTTTCAAATTTAGTTAGCGAACACAAGGCCGTGATAAGATAATTAGGAAACAGACATATGCAATGTTGTTTTTTTTACGTGCAACGACGTTTTGAGTTATTGCTAATAAAAAGGAAAAATCTATCATGATTATGATTAGCTACAGTTTGTTCTGATGATTAAAACATTTTACCTTGTCTCTTTTTTGAAACTGCCTTATCTTACTTATTTTATTCTAATCAAAAATACATTTTATGGCATACATTTATTGTGTTCTTTTCCCCGGTTTTCATTTGCAATTTAGTGGTATAGGTACATTATTGCATCATTATATTCCCTGGTTCTCATTTGCAATTTTATTGTTATTGTCATTCTTTTCTCCGGTTCTCACTCTGCTGAGAAGGGCGTTTTAAAAACAAAATTTTTTTTATCTTGCTTTCTAGTTCAATTGCATTTTTAAAATATTTAAATCTAATGAATCATGTATTAATCACGCTTTATTTTGTTTCAACCGATTTGTTTTTATTTTGTAATTGTGTTTCGACTAATTATCGAAATTTACATTCCTTCCTTATCATTAAAATAAAAAACTTTCGGAACATGAACAAAGTCGAAGTAAAGGACTTTACACCTGCCCAGTATAACGTTTGTGTACTAATTCCCATCGTTAATTTTATCAGTTTTGACTTGGCACTTGTGACGTGGTGTTCTGTGATCTACATTTATATTTAAAAATACAATGCATCCCTTTTTATTTGCTTAGACGTATTGTTTGTACTAGCAGCGTAGTTTTCTGTGCTAAAAAATTAGTTTAATTGTAATATTTCTGAGATGAAAATTATTCTTATTCCAAAATAATTTTGTGATGAAAATCGTTATTTCGATTTATTTCTGTGAAAGCGCAATCTTCGTTGTAATATTGCTATGATGAAAAACGGCCCTATTGATACATTTTTACGATAAAAAACTTATTTAAAATATTTCTGTTATGAACAGAGTTCTTGTTTATAACATTTATGTGGTACACTCATAAATGAAATTTATATTGACATAATAGCTATATTAATGAAGGAATAATAATTGATGTGGCAAAAAATTTATCTGTTTTGTGTTTTTTTAATGTTCCTGTCAAAAACATTCGGTACAGTTTTTACCTTATTGTTAAGGTATTATTTTATCTCAACCAATACTTTACATAAAGATTAATTAATTGAAAGGTGTTATTTGGTCAATCGGACCACGAAATCTAATGAACTTATTATTAAGCTTGTATTAATAATAATTTAATTTAATTTTGATTTATAGTTAGTAGTAGGTAAAATTAATAATCAGGATTTTAATTGAATACCACGCAAGAAAAATTCCTCCTACTTCGAAATCACCAAAGCATTTTTGCACGACGTAACCCAACTTAGTTGAAGAAATCGCATACCGAGATAATAACGGTCGGTCTGAAACGTTAGAAGCATGCATCATTGCAAAAATAATCCCTTCGTTCCAGCAACACAGTGGAATTTCAGTTTCATTGTACTTTTTGTTTTGTGCTGTTGTTTATGATGTATGAATGAACGAACGAGTTTATAGTAAACTGAAAAATGAACAATAGGGGCTGGGGCTTGGAATGATCTTGGCTGAATTTTAACCGTAACTAGTTAACATAAAGTCGTCGTTTTGTCTTCAAATTCCACAATCGCATTTTTGTAATAAACTAGG
Source organism: Cimex lectularius (assembly GCF_000648675.2). Lineage (NCBI taxonomy): Eukaryota > Metazoa > Arthropoda > Insecta > Hemiptera > Cimicidae > Cimex > Cimex lectularius. The sequence continues at coordinate 325,330 of NW_019392714.1, read as the reverse complement.
CCAATTTCTCGTTAATTGTTTAAGAATGAGGAATAAATAGATTAAAACTTTTAGATTGTTATGTATTAGACCGTAAGTAATGAATTGTAGGAGGTCTGAAACGTACACATCTTAAGAGCGTGGGTCATTGCTATACGCCCTCTTCCTTTTTAGTAGCACAGCAGGATTCTAGCCAAATTAAGTTTTTTCTTTTTTATAATAGTTGACACTATTTATTATGTATGTCTTCAAACAAACGTAATTTGAAAACGAACGAAAAACGATATAGATCGGTATGGGATGATGTAACCAAATTTACCTAAAACTAGCTAAAAGAAGGGTCTCAATTTGTATTCCAAAACCCTCGAACAGTTGAAAGATGTGTTCCGGAAATATCGCGTGTTTGCTACGACATGGTTTAGTTCAGTTCCCACAACCTTGATTTCACCTTGCCTTGCTCCTCTCTCAAAACATGATTAAAAGCTATTTATTCCTGTGATTTTTGGATTTTTCCGAGGAGGTTCATTGCGTTTTGCGTAATAAACATTTTTTTTCGTTTAATTAAGATTCCTTTTAATTAAAAAAGAGTTTTTCCCATCATAACAAAAGACTGCAGAATTTACTCTGTACAAGAATTAAGGTCGGGATCTGATTAGTAATTATACATGTTTTTGTTAATCAACTTTTTTAAACTTCAAATCATGGGTTGTGCGAGAAAGTGACTTTATTATTTCATTAAATTATAAATTGTGTCTTTCCCTCTTGCAAGATGAATTCACGATTCTTAAAATTTTAATATGTTAATTGCCCCTAAAATTGATGGGTAAAAACATTGCACGGTTGATCGCTTGCCGCTCAAATTGTAATTAAAAACAACATTGTTTGCCCTTGAAAATATTTAATTATTCAATTAATTGTTAATAATGGGTGGGAAATTAATATTTAAGGTAAGCATACGTTTTTTGTGTGAAGTTGTAGTCTAGGAGAGGGACGAGATAAGATATCCATCCTCAAGGGTGGGAGATTTGAGATTCTTCCACGAGACTGCCTTTAATCTTTCTTCTCTTCGATCCTAATCAAGTAGGTGCATGTCAAGACCCGATCTTTGTCGATATCTTTTCAAATTTCATTTAGCCTGAGCAACCTTTGATTTAGCGATTTTGATAATTTTTTTTGTACAATTGATCGCTTTGATACGCCTTGAACTCTGTACCCGTTTAAAAAAAAGGTAAATTCCACAATGCATTGTGAAAATTAATTGATGAGCAATGTAATTTTCTTGCTCCAACAGTAACAAACGCTTATTTTCTTGTGTACAGAATCCTGCCTTCGCGTCTGCTTTTATTTGATTTTAATTAACTAAATGTATGAAAAACATATATTTTTTTAATTTTGACAATTATTTTTCAGGAAAATGGAGAGCGTGTGGGTGGAAGGTGCATTGGGAGCAATAAAAGCGATCGCATTTGTCTGTGATATCATCACTTATCCAGTGTACCTTATTCTACAACGGCCATGGGAGAAAAAACGTTTGTCACGAAGGATGAAGGTACAGTTATAATCAAATATCTACTTATAATACCTTACTATTGTAGAATGCTTGTAGAACACGTGTCATCAAATGTTTACTAAATTTTGACTTATGTGTTCTTTTAAAACACATCCGGTAAAGTATTTATAAGAAATTAAAATGACTAGTTAATATTCGATTCTAATGCCTCTACAGTGCAAGTCTACTATGTTCTTCAATTATCTGCATCGTCGGTATGATTTCTCTAATCCCCTGCTTTCTAAATTGAGTTCAAAGTACTGTTCCATTTTTGCATCCATTCACCCTCTCTCTAAAGAAAAGTACTGTTCCAGTTTTGCATCCATTCACCCTCTCTCTAAGAAATTGACAGGAAAAGTACTCTTCTTTTGATATTAACTGATGTTATTCTCTAAGAAAGAAACGTGAGTGCAGTTGGTAATTGTAATCTCAACGCTTGTGATAATCTGACTTCACCATTATATTTATCCTTTTGTCGATAGAGAAATCAAGACATAAGTAATTTAAACCCTTACTGTAGAAATTAATTGAATAAATTAAAACTATTGTGTAGAGAAACAAGGAGAATTTTGAACGTTTTATACGGTTGAACATTTTAACATTTCATTCTTTAAATCAATTTATGATATTTACATTACACGGTTCCATTTAAAGAAGTGGCTCTGTGGCCCCTGTGGTTGGAACAATCAGTGCCACCAGGAAATTTCTATTTACAGACGTGTCTCGAGTGAGGAGGAAAAAGTGCATTGTCTCTTTTATAATGAAACGTTTTTTTATAACATACCAATAAAAAACAAAAACAATAAATAATAATATCCAAAAAATCAATTTATTGATATTATACATATAATATAATGCCATTAACTTTAATGTTTCATGCTATTTTTTAAATAAATTGAAATCAATTTTACACTTTCTTGAGTCATTTTTAGTTACACATCGTCCTTTGATATTTGCTAAATCGCATCTCTAGTACAATAGAATTGGCGAATTGCAGCGCGTCGACACATGTTGGATAGTATAATGGGAGATAAATTGAAAAAGGGTACATATCAAAATGATGCCACTGACACTCAATTTCATTACGGCCAATTTCAACGGCTTTCGTCTTTCCCAATAATTTGTTGAAATATATCTCGGGTTTATTTGAATGTGTTTTTTTTTCTCACTCGAGAATCAGGTATGCAATGCAGCTTAATTAATACGCGCACGCAATTAGAGGGCGTAATTGGGCATAATGCAGTTTCCCTTTATATATGCAAGTCTTCAATTTTTACCTTTAGTGACATGATAAGTGAAATTTCTTGTCATTTGTACCATATGATTATTAAAGCTATTGAATAATAAAATTAGTTATAATTTTTTAAATGGTTCTGGTTATGTTTAGCTTTTCCGATAACCAATAAAACTTTCCACTATAAACTACAAAACCCTCCGCTATTTGCAAGTTTTTTGGTCAAAAAGTCTAAATGAACTTCCTGTGGAATTTTTCTATATAATTAAATTAATTAAATATTGGTCAATTAGACCACTAAAACATAAATGGATTAAATATTATAGTTTTTTTTTGTCACAAAGGGTAGCTTGAAAGATAAGGAACGAAAATAGTTGTTAAAGGTTTAACTCTTGAACTAATGTTGTTCCCCTAGTCTCTTAAGTGGGCAAAGGTCATCTAGCATATCCTGCCGTATAACTGATCAAATGTCCATCCTATTGATAGGAAGAGTTTAACCCTTTTGTTCGAGATAAATATTACTTAGGGTGGGGAGGGGTAAAAGTTTACTCGTTAATCTTAATTTTTTTTGGTCCCTGTCATTATCTAATCTTCAAAAAGAAAATGATGTATGCTTTGAGTTGACTTGAAACGCATTTGTTTTTTATTTAAAAATAAAATAATATAATAATTTAACTTTCCGTTCAATGTATCGATTACAAACCGCAAGGAATTCTTGAAATTGCGTCGGCGTTTCGGTAAAGACTTTCCTAGGATTTCGCCACATTTCCCATTAATTTTAAATGTTTTACCCGTTCGTTATTTAACAATGGAAGAATTTTTTAGGTCGTTTACGTCGAACCCGGTCACGTTATGGTGACTCGTCTACTCCCGTTCATTTCATCGTATTTTTTAAACAATAAATCGACGTATGTATTCATGTAGTTTCTCCACAAAAAATTCACAGAATTATGGACGTTTTTCTCTCGCAACGAAGTTAATATTTAATTGTCGGGAGTTACTTTCAAAGTTATCTATTGCGTCATTTTTAAACAAGAACTGTTCAATTTGAGTGTCAAAAATGTTTCACTGTACATACACAGGATTTTTTTGTTTTCAACACGAACTACATATTTGCTATCCCTTTCTTGTAATTTGTCGAAGGAAAGTGTGTTTACACAATTTTATGCAATAAAATTAAATCCATTATATTTACTTCTATTAATTACTTCTTTCAATTAATTAATCTTTTTATGTAAGGTTTTGGTTGAAATGAAAAAGTTAGTGTCACGAGCGGAATTCGAATAATAAAAATTAAATTTTGATGAAAATTTGCAGGAAATAGTTTTAGTTATGAGAACAAGTTTTATCATTGGAAAAATATATATTTTCACTTTAGGTTTTTGCAATAATTTTGTAACTTCAATTGTTATTTTTAATTGCAGGCAGAGGTAAAAGTTGAAGATGGAAAGACTATTGTATTGAAATCTCTTACAATGCCGAGGGATGTACATTGTAAATTCCTTACCTCCAAAATTGATACCTTAGAAAAAATGTTAAATTATGTCACAGACATGTACGGAAACAAAAATTGCCTGGGAACTCGGGAAATTTTGGCTGAAGAAGACGAACTCCAGCCGAATGGTCGAATTTTCAAAAAAGTAAATTGAGTTTATTTTATTTTTGCAGTTATGATTTGTTTAATTTATTTCATTTTGAATAATGATTTTTAGTACCTGATGGGTGAATATAAATGGAGGAGTTACAATGATGTAAATCAAGAGGCTGTTTTATTTGGTCGTGGTCTTAGATCCTTAGGCTTCAAGGCAAAAGAAAATATCGTCATATTTGCCGAAACCAGAGCTGAATGGATGGTTGCAGCTCATGGTTGTTTCAAACAAAATTTCACAGGTATAAATCGCATGAATTGAGCTAAATCAACAATTTCAACCATTCTTTGATCATTTCCAGTGGTCACTATTTACGCAACACTGGGGGAAGAGGCTATTGCTCATGGTATAAATGAAACTGAAGGGAGAGTAGTTATTACGACACACGAATTACTACCAAAATTTAAAACAATACTGAAAAATACTCCTTGTGTAAAGAAAATTATATTTATGGAAGATCAGCTTAAGGTAACTGATAGAACCAACTTCAGCCCAGATGTAGAAATAATTAGCTACAAAGAAGTAATAGCTAAAGGTCAAAATTTTGACTCAGGTAATGGATAATTTTTATTTGCATGTACTTATATAATTTTTATGTTAACAATATGACTTATTTCAGTTGCTGAGGTACCTACAAAAGAAGATATTGCAATTATTATGTATACCAGTGGATCCACCGGTGTACCAAAAGGTGTTTTACTAACTCATTCCAATATGATGGCAACTCTCGGTGCTTTTTCTGATGCTGTAATAATTAGTTCAAAGGATGTTTTCCTTGGTTTCTTACCCCTAGCACATGTTTTTGAACTCTTATCAGGTATGTTCCCTATAAGATCATTCAATAAAATAGTCAATTGGTTTAATATTTTATTTTTAATTTTTTAAGAATCTGTATGCCTTCTGAATGGTGTTGCAATTGGGTACTCATCTCCACTTACGCTTATCGATTCTTCAAGTAAAATCAAGCATGGATCAAAAGGAGATGCACCTGTTCTTAAACCAACATGCCTCACTGCTGTACCTCTTATTTTGGACAGGATATACAAAGGAGTTAATGAAAAAGTTGAAAAGAACACTTCTTTTAAGCGTGCGCTGTTTAGATTTGCTTTTGAGTACAAAAAGAAATGGACCAAAAGGGGCTTCTCGTGTCCTCTAATAGACAAGTGAGTAATAATTTCACTGCTTGTTTAAGTCGATGTTGCATTGCTGTTTCTTCTTCAGGTTGGTGTTCGCTCAGACAAGGCAACTCCTAGGTGGAAGGGTTAGGCTTATTCTTAGCGGTGGAGCTCCTCTCTCTCCAGACACTCACGAACTCATTAAAACTTGTTTGTGTGAAAAAGTCATTCAAGGTTATGGCTTAACAGAAACGTGTTCCTGTGCCACTGTGATGGACGGTAATATTTAAATAAAATACATTAAAAGTATTAAAACAAACTCATTTGTCGTAAATTATTAGACATGGACAGGACAACAGGAAGGGCTGGACATCCTGGGACTGTATGTTCTATCCGTATTGTCAATTGGGATGAGGGGAATTACACTGTCAAGGACCGACCATTCCCAAGGGGTGAAATCGTAATTGGCGGAAAAAATGTTTCTCCTGGGTACTACAAAAATCCTGAAAAGACAAGAGAGGACTTTTTCGAAGAGAATGGCATCATGTGGTTCAGAACAGGAGATATCGGTGAAGTCCATGAAGATGGAGTAATCAAAATTATTGGTAAATATATTTTATTATTACAACATATTATATTTGTGTTTTATCACATGAGTTTGTTATTGTTAGTAGTATCACATTACATATTACAAAAAAAACACCTTCATGATGTTTGTTTCTGCAGATCGTAAAAAAGATTTAGTAAAACTGCAAGCTGGTGAATATGTCTCACTAGGAAAAGTAGAATCTGAATTGAAGACTTGTCCAATCGTTGAAAACATATGTGTTTATGGGGATTCATTAAAGGATTACACAGTAGCACTGGTAGTTCCTTCACAGCAGCATCTCAAGGCTGCTGCTAAAAAGCTTGGCTTAGAAGAATCTTTTGAACAACTCTGTGCTAATCCAAAGATGGAAAAAGCTGTCTTAGATGAATTAGCAATTCATGGTAAAAAATGTACGTTTCACCGTTTAATGTTGTGTTGTGATGGTTAAGCCATTTGTATGTTTCAATTGATTTAACTGGTTTTTCTCCAGGTAAACTCGAACGCTTTGAAATTCCTGGAGCTGTCAAACTGTGTACCGAAGTTTGGTCACCTGATATGGGTCTGGTCACAGCTGCTTTTAAACTACGTCGCAAAGACATTCAGAAGAGATATCAACATGAAATTAACAGAATGTATGCTTCATGATCTTGGCATTTTTTCTAAGTGGTTTCCTCTCTACTGAATCTTCCTGCCAGTTACTCATCTCTAATTTTATCTTCTTATCCCCTGCCTACATCACATGAAGTACCCACAATATTTAATTTTAAAATGGTATTGATGGGTTTCTTAAACCTTTTTCGTCTCTCCTTTGCCACTTGTAGATAGACTTAACATAAAGTGGTTTTTATATATAATGGTATATTTATGTATGTTAAGTTAAATTCTGGTTATAAATGTGTATATAATATGTATAAATAACAATTACCATAAATGTACAGTGTAAATCAGTTTAGGAATGTATATTTTGTGGTCAAAGAACAAATTTATGGGAATAATTATTGAACTATAAAGCTATTGAATTTGTTGTTATTATTATTGTTATGTTGTTATAAAGTTTGGGTTTCAACCTGCACAAACAATTTTCATCCCCTATCGTGTTTCTTTGGTGATGATATGTCGTTTACTAAATACTTAAATCTCTTGGAACTTACAGTTCACTTCTTTTTGTAACGTTAAAGAATAATTTGCTTGTACGTTTTCTGTGAGAAAAAATCTGACTTTTTTAAAATGAATATTCATTGGAAATATTTTGTTCTGTTTTCTGTCGGCTGTGATTTACAGTTTATTAGTAACAACATAAAATAATATTTGAGATCATACACGTGAAATAACTTTATTTTAAATGGTTGTGAATTTAAGAATTAAAAACAAATCCTTTTCCATAATCGTTCTCATTGAGAGCATTTTTAAAAATTTTAATTTTATCTTAAAATAATTTAAGCATATTTAATTAAATATAATCCACCAATGTACAAAATACTACTTGTCAAAAACTGTCAATTTAAGTAAAAGCCTACTTAGTAAAAGAAAAATATATATACTAAAAAATTATACCTACTTAAAACATTGCTATATATTTTTCTCATATTAAATTATTTTCACAATGTATTATTAAACATTGTTTTATTGATTTTTAATTAATGTTGTTATTCCTTTTTTGGCATTGTTTTCAAAGGAAAACCAAATGTGTGCTAAACTATTTTCAGCATTTTTAGTTTTGTCATAGAATTACGTCACTATTTTGTACTTCTTCACTTTTGTGCAATAAATGGAATTTAATGGTGCATGTAGTTTTATTACCTTAAGTTGTCTTTTTTTAAATGTTTTCATTGGATATTATTTTCATAAAAGTTTTTTTTATTGAAGTTTGAGATACTGCTAATATCATTTCGATAAGTAAGCAGCTTTTAGTGGGAGGTAGTAATTGATTATCGGAAACATCTGTTCAAATAAAAAAATATATATATGTCTGGTGGAATAGGGTCACTACAACAGCAGCATCTGCAGTTTCTAGCTGGGGTTTGGTTTACACAGCTAATGTAAAAATTACTTTTATTGGCCTTTCAATTTTAGTATAAAGCTAGAACGACATTGAAATTAGACAAGCTAATTCATTCTATCCTTGAGAATTTTGAATTTGATTACCTTGTTTCAAAGTAAATGGGTCTATATAGAGCATAATTATACATTTACTCCATACAAAGTTGGTTCCTCAGAAGACCAGATCTTCAGTCAAATCTGATTAACTCAGTTAATTAGTGGTGTTGCTACTGGGATCTTAAATTCACAAAAGGTCCCTTCTCTGACCTTTTGATCTCCACAGCTACACCATCAACAATTGATCAGATCAAAAAGGCAGCACGAATATGGTAGTGCATTCAGAATTTTTTTCTCTTCTGACATCCGAAATTAATGCAAGAAGCTCCACATTTTAAAAATATGCAATTAGCAGAATATAATTAAGTAAACAAAATAATCGATTATAAAAAATATAATTCATTTGCTGTTTCAACAAATTTTCAGTTTGTTTCAGGAGACTGCACTCTGCAATAAATCATTTGGACTTGCGACCAAGGCTGAGAGGTTTGTCAGAAACTAAATTCATGAACAAATTAGGGATACACTTTGCTCTTAAGGCAATTATCCTATACAGTAATTTACATAATATCACAATCAAGAAAACTTCACAAAATCTACTTTTTCAAATGGGACGAAAATTCAAATTAAAAAGATCTCTTTTTATGTAATTTTTTTTTCTTGAATGACAAGCATAAATATATTGTATTTCTAGTATTAATTGCCAAATAATAATATAAATATAAAGTAAATGGTGAAAAACATTGTTGTAAGGATGATTTAATTTAACTTTAATAGATCAAATTCTCATCTATGCTGAGGTCTGCTGTAATTGATTAATTACCAAATTTGGGAATAAAATATACATATATACATAATGTTAATTGCAAAAACTAGCCTCACTCAATGGAAGCAACATCAGGACTGCGAATAAATGCACGTATACTTGTGGTGCCACTAAAAAAAAACATTGGAATTCGTCGGGAGAGACTATAAACCATCAGCCTGAAAATGATACTGGTACTAAGGTAAGAACCACAAAAAAATTATAAATAAATAATGAGCAAAGCTGCACCAAAAAACAGCTGAAATTTATAAAGCAGTGCACTTTAGAATGTATTCTCAGCACCTTGGCCAGTTTGTGCTGCAATCTGGTGGTCCTACCTCCCAAAACCTTGGTATGTGCCATGCGGCAGGGGTCTTGGCCTAGCCAGGGAATCCTTTCACTAGTATGATCTTTGTGTGCAGAGTCGACTATGACATGCTTCATTCATGAACACGACCGCTCAGGATTCGCTTTGGTGAGGCCTTAGGAAGGGCTGGACTAACCAACTTACACCCCCTGTACCCTTCTAGCTGTATTTGTCCGTGGCAATCTGGCATAAGTCCATCCGTCTCTGAACTTATAAGTAAATGGGCTGGTTTTCTTCTAATTTTTACAGACAGTTCAATTCTAGCGATAATGTTGCACCAAGTATAGCAAGGGAGTGGCCTTTGTGGTCGTTATCCCCTCATTGAAGCATATACACATTAGAACTGTATGCAATTTAGCACACTCAAGGGACAATAAGGTCCCAGGTAGGCTAGCCTTCCTTTTATGAACCGACTCTGAGTGCTATTTGGGTTTTACAAGATAGACGTTTTCATGCTCATGTTAGAAAGATATTCCAAGCTTGAGCGTCTCGGAAAAATGGTTGTCTAAGTACAAACACCGTTGGCCTGGATGGTAACGAACCTGACTGGACCATCGCTATCACATCCTCTGATGCTAAGCTCGTATAGAAAAACAGCCTTTTTGCAGAGAAAGGTTACAAAATAATAAAAGTTCGTCATGCTTTGTCTCCAAATAGAGAGTGTGAAGGCATGCCACTGGATATGAGGATGGTTCTCTGACATAGTAGCAGGTTTCTGGGTCTTCTGTTCTGGATTTTAAAGGAAGCAGGTTACTTATTGTATATACTTCATTCCTGTTTTGTGCATTTTGTAGTTCTGGGTTTTGTTTGAGTGTGTGTGCAATAATTATTGGTGAGAATGGTGGGGGTGGATGGTGAAATGTAGTGTCACCATCGCCCCTCCAGAGTGTATGCGCAGGGTTGAAGAATGAATATTTATGAAGGTACTCCATCGACCCCAACTTAGGTTAGCTTATATTCAGTGGAGAAATATCAAGTATCCACCGTCAATCAGAATGAGAGCAATGTGTATTAGTTTAGGCTAGATTATATTTTGCATGCATTTGGGGCTGAAATGACCTATCTGTCAAAAGCCCCTGGAGCATAACTCGGTTAGCCGAGTAGCAAAGACCCCCTCAAACATTTGACTCAAGGGAAGCCTAGTAACCCAGCCACTTAATAGGTAGATAAACTCACGTGAGATGTAGACCCTAGGGTCACCACCTCAGGGAGTGATAAAAAAATATAAATAATAGTCCAATATAAATGTATATAATATAAATAATATAATTTGTAATTAATCTTTTTTTAACTCAACAGTCATGGCTTGTGCAATAAGGTGATTTCATTCATATATAAATATAAATTTTATGGTGTCTTTCCTTCTTGCAAAATGATTCATGAGATTCTTAAAATTTGAACATTTTAATTGTCCAAAAAATTGATCAGTGAAAAATTTGCACGGTTTATCCTTGCCCGCGCCTCCCAAAATTAAACTTGCGTATTTTAAAAAAATGTTTGTTTTTAAAAAGATTTATCTATTCAATTAATTGGAAATAATGGGTCAGAAATGTAATGTTTAAGATAAGTAGAATTTGTGAACATGTAGTCAAGTAGAAGAGGGATGAGATAAGATATACACAAAGGTGGGAGATTGGTCATTTTTACATGAGACTGCCTTAGATCTTTCTTCGCTTCAATCCTAATCAATTTAGGTGCACATCAAGACCTGAACTTGTCGATATCTGTTCAAATTTAATTTAGCCTGAGCAACCTTTGATTAAGCAATTTTTGAATTTTTGGTGTACAATTGATCTCTTTGAAACGCCTTGAACTTGTACTGTTTAAAAAAGGTAAATTAAACATTTCTATGTGAAAATAAATTGATGGGCAATGTAATTTTCTTACTCTTACAGAAAAAAACGCTTATGATTTTGGTCTGTAACTTAATGTATGAAAAATATATCTTTTTTAATTGTGACAATTATTTAAATTAACTGTACGTTTTTTTATCTAAGATCTTGGTTGAGATGAAAAGTATAATTAGTTGAAATAATTAATAGCCAATAATGACTGCTAAATGTATATGGATTAATTTTACAATTATTTTTCAGAAAAATGGAAAGCATGTGGTTGGAAGGTGTACTGGGAGCAATAAAAGCGATCGCATTTGTCTGTGATATCATCACTTATCCAGTGTATCTTATTCTACAACGTCCATGGGAGAAAATACGATTGTCACGAAGGGTGAAGGTACAGTTATAATCAAATATCTATTCAAAACTCCTAACTAATGTAGAATGCTTGTAAAACACATGGCATCCAATGTTTACTAAATTTTGATTTTTTTATTACTATTTTCTTTTTTTTAACATATTTTTTGTTCATTTTTTGTTTTATGATCTAAGATGTTATCAAATTTACTTAAGCACAACAACTAAAGTAAGAAAAAAAATGTTTTGATCCTGTCATTACCTAATCTTCAAACAGAAAATTATGTATACTTTGATTTGACCACCTCATTTTTATTTTACTTTAAAATAAAATAATGCTCAGCTGGTGTTGTTATTGGGTTCATATTGGGTTACTTCACTCCTGAGTTTATTAAATTACGCAAATGCATTTTGGCATTGTACCATCTTCAGTGAGCAACTGTCTGTCAATTTGTTTGAGTAGAGCATGTATGTTCTTCCAATATAACACCTGATCTTTAAATAAGAAGCAACTTTTAGAATAATTACAATTAAAAACAAGTTAATATCAGTTTTAGCTTTTCTTTTTTAGAATGTGTTTTGCAAGGATGTTGAACTCAATTTTTAATTATATAACTCTGTTAACCCTTCCCAAAGCAATCACTCCTTTTGAAGAAAAATGTATCCTTTCCCAGTTGCCAAATTGCTAGTCCCCTGGCTTTGACCTCATCACACCTCGAACCCTCCATGAAATCTCTAAAAACTGCATAATCTTCCACACTGCACACTTCCCTTAGCTCTGGAAATACTCAAGCATCCTTTTCCTGCCCCTACATCTTCCTACTGTCCAATTAGCCAACTTCCTCTTCTCAAAACATATTTGAGAAGATCCTCTTAAAATATGTGATTCCTACACTTAATTCTTTCAACTTTCTCTCAAACCACCAATTTGGTTTTTGCCCTCGACATTGTACAACTCAACAGGTGCTTCAGACCAGATATCCTCATCCTTAGAGTGTAAAGAATATTGTATCGGGACCTTCCTAGACGTTTCACAAGCATTTGACTGCGTATGACTTAAGGGTCTTCTACACAAACTAAAGCACACCCTTTCAAACACCTACCTCACAGGACTATTCTTCCGTGTTTTCCCATTTTCAGACTACTCTGACTACTGTCCAGTAGGGGCAGTGTGCTTGGATCACTCCTGTATCTTCCCTACACCTCAGACATCCCAACTACACTTTTACCATCCTTACACCCTTTGCAGACAACACAGCCATGCATTCCTCTGATCCCGATTCTGCAATCGCCTCAGAAGGGCTCCAGGGACACGTCCAACGATTAGCCGAATGGAGGAAACTTTGGAGGATAAAAATCAATGAAAACAAATGCACCCATGTTACTCTTACCCTCAAAAGCAAAACCCCTCATATAATATTCCTCAACAGCATTCCTATCCCTAAAACTGATTGTGTGATCTTGGTTTCTAACTTGACACACGCTTAACCTGGAACTGACACATACAAATAAAAAGACAGGAACTGAATAGACGCTCTGGACTTTCTATAAACTACTTGGATGAAAATCTAATATGTTGACAAAAAACAAACTGACGCTGTACAAAACATTATTGAAACAATTTGAACATAGAGAGTAGAACTGTGGGGCACCACTAACCTACCGACATCCAACGAATTCAGTCCTTCCCATCCAAAGTCCTCTGAATCATAGTCAATGCTCCCTACTATGTTTCGAATACCATTATCCACAATGATCTCAAAATACCCTTTGGAAATAAATTAATCCCCACCAAATTTTCCACATTCCATGAAAAACTATCCACACGTTAGCCCAATCCACGTCCACCATTATCCATCCCTACAACCAAGTAAGGCACTTGAAGAGGAGATGGGCCTGGGACCTCTTTATGAATTGTTCATAAATAACTACATATAGCTGGGAGATCAAAAATGGTTGCTGGCTCCCCTATATGTATATCTTTGTACAGATGCTAATATTTTTTTTTTTTAAATATGTAACATCTAAAATTATATATAATCTCCATTTCATAATATGTACATTACATTTTTATTGCATTGCAGGCAGAGAGACAAGTTGAAGATGGAAAGACAGTTTTAGTGAAATCACTTACTATGCCAAGAGATATACATTGTAAGCTTCTTACCTTCAAAATTGACACCTTAGAAAAAATGTTAAATTATATCACAAACTTATACGGAAACAAAAATTGCCTGGGAACTCGGGATATTTTGGCCGAAGAAGACGAAATCCAGCCAAATGGCCGAATTTTCAAAAAAGTAAATTGAATTTATTTTATTTTTGCAATTATGATATTTTTATTTATTTCATTTTGAACAATGATTTTTAGTACCTGATGGGTGAATATAAATGGAGGAGTTACAATGATGTAAATCAAGAGGCTTCGTTTTTTGGTCGTGGTCTTAGATCCTTAGGCTTCAAGGCAAAAGAGAATATCGTCATCTTTGCCGAAACCAGAGCTGAATGGACGGTTGCAGCTCATGGTTGTTTCAAACAAAATTTCACAGGTATAAATTGCATGAATTGAGCTAAATCAACAATTTCGACCATTTTTTGATCATTTCCAGTGGTCACTATTTATGCAACACTGGGGGAAGAGGCTATTGCTCATGGTATAAATGAAACTAAAGGGAGACTAGTCATTACGACACACGAATTACTACCAAAATTTAAAACAATACTGAAAAATACTCCTTGTGTAAAGAAAATTATATTTATGGAAGATCAGCTTAAGGTAACTGATAGAACCAACTTCAGCCCAGATGTAGAAATACTTAGCTACAAAGAAGTAATAGCTAAAGGTCAAAATTTTGACTCAGGTAATGGATAATTTTTATTTGCATGTACTTATGTAATTTTTATGTTAACAATATGACTTATTTCAGTTGCTGCGGTACCTACAAAAGATGATATTGCAATTATTATGTATACTAGCGGATCCACCGGTGTACCAAAAGGTGTTTTACTAACTCATTCCAATATGATGGCAACTCTCAGTGCATTTTCTGATGCTGTAATAATTAGTACAAATGATGTTTTCCTTGGTTTCTTACCCCTAGCACATGTTTTTGAACTCTTAACGGGTATGTTCTCAATAAAATTATCATTTTGTTTTATTTTTTATTTATTTTTATTATTTTTTTAAGAATCTGTATGCCTTCTTAATGGTGTTGCAATTGGGTACTCATCTCCACTTACACTTATGGATTTTTCAAATAAAATCAAGCATGGGTCAAAAGGAGATGCACCTGTTCTTAAACCAACATGCCTCACTGCTGTACCTCTTATTTTGGACAGGATATACAAAGGGGTTAATGAAAAAGTTGAAAAGAACACTGCTTTTAAGCGTGCGCTGTTTAGATTTGCTTTTGAGTACAAAAAGAAATGGACTGAATGGGGTTTCTCGTGTCCTCTAATAGACAAGTGAGTAATAATTTCACTGATCATCACTGTAAGGTAAGGCCCTGCATTCGAACCCAACATACTTACAAATGGGCTTTTTGTCAATTTTTTTTCCACAAACACTGGCACCCTGAGAGTTTATACGACCTCTGCTGTTGCGAACCCTCTTAGGAAAAAAAAAAAAATACTGCTTGTTTAAGTCGATGTTGCATTGATGTTTCTTCTACAGATTGGTGTTTGGTCAGACAAGGCAACTCCTAGGTGGAAGGGTCAGACTTATTATTAGCGGTGGAGCTCCTCTCTCTCCAGACACTCATGAACTCATTAAAATTTGTTTGTGTGAAAAAGTCATTCAAGGTTACGGCTTAACAGAAACGTGTTCCTGTGCCACTGTGATGGACGGTAATGTTTAAATAAAATACATTTAAACGTATTACAACTAACTCATTTGTCGTAAACTATGTATTAGACATGGACAGGACAACAGGAAGGGCTGGACATCCTATGTCTTTATGCTCTATCCGCATTGTCAATTGGGATGAGGGGAATTACACTGTCTACGACCGACCATTCCCAAGAGGTGAAATCATAATTGGTGGAAAAAATGTTTCTCCTGGGTACTACAAAAATCCTGAAAAGACACGAGAGGACTTTTTCGAAGAGAATGGTATCATGTGGTTCAGAACAGGAGATATCGGTGAAGTCCATGAAGATGGAGTAATCAAAATTATTGGTAAATATATTTTATCATTACATGTTATACTTATGTGTTTTATCACATGAGTTTGTTAATGTTAGTAGTATTACATTACATATTACAAAAAAAACCTTCATGATGTTTGTTTCTGCAGATCGTAAAAAAGATTTAGTAAAACTGCAAGCTGGTGAATATGTCTCACTAGGAAAGGTAGAATCTGTATTGAAGACTTGTCCAATCGTTGAAAACATATGTGTTTATGGGGATTCGTTAAAGGATTACACAGTAGCACTGGTAGTTCCTTCACAGCAGCATCTCAAGGCTGTTGCTATAAAGCTTGGCATAAAAGAATCTTTTGAAGAACTCTGTGCTAATCCAAGGATAGAAAAAGCTGTCTTAGAAGAATTAGTAGTTCATGGTAAAAAATGTACGTTTCACCATTTAATGGTGTTGTGACGGTTAAACCATTTGTACGTTTCAATTGATTTAACTGATTTTTCTCCAGGTAAACTCGAACGTTATGAAATTCCTGCAGCTGTCAAACTATGTACCGAAGTTTGGTCACCCGATTTGGGTCTGGTTACAGCCGCTTTTAAACTACGTCGCAAAGACATTCAGAAGAGATATCAACATGAAATTAACAGAATGTATGCTTCATGATCTTGGCATTTTTCTAAGTGGTTTCCTCTCTACTGAATCTTCCTGCCAGTCTAATTTTATCTTCTTATCCTCTGCCTACATCACATGAAATACCCACAGTATTTCATCATAAAATGGTATTGATGGGTTTCTTAAACCTTTTTTTTTTGTCTCCTTAGCCACTTTTAGATATACTTAACATAAAGTGGTTTTTATTTATAATGGCATATTTGTATATGTTAAATTAGATTCTGGTTATAAATGTGTATATAATCTGTATAAAAAATAATTACCATAATGCACAGAGTAAATCAGTTTAGAA
Organism: Cimex lectularius; assembly: GCF_000648675.2. NCBI lineage: Eukaryota > Metazoa > Arthropoda > Insecta > Hemiptera > Cimicidae > Cimex > Cimex lectularius. Next base: position 308,652 of record NW_019392714.1, on the reverse strand, counting down.
ATGTATATTTTGTGGTTCAAGGGTAAATTTATGGGAATAATTATTGAACTAATAAACAATTGAATTTTTGTTATTATTGTTATGTTATTATAAAGTTTGGGTTCCAACCTACATCACAAATGAATTATTGTGTTTCTTTGATGTCATGTTGTTTACTCAATACAACTGGAACATACAATTCACTTCTTTTTGCAATACTAAAGAATAACTTCTTTACAAGTTTTTTGTGCAAAAAAATCTGACTTTTTAAAATGAATGTTTATTGAAAATATTTTGATGTTTTATGTTACCTGTGATTAACAGTTTATAGTAACATAAAAAAATTATATATAAGATCATACACACGAATATATATATATATATTTTTTTTTTAATGGATACAAAACAAATAGACGTAATGGACAGTTTTTATGGATTTCAGAAACTTAAGAAGGGCTGGGCTCAATGTGACTGCATTTTTTTAAATTAAGATGCAAAAAAAAAAAAATAAATAAAATAAATAAATATACAAAATCATTAGTTTTTGTTTGTTTTTTTCCGATGATCCTGGGATGTCTATCACAATGTGATTTGGTCTGTATAATACATTTAGGTATTTCTTTATCATTGGTGGTCAATTATTTTTTCATTTGTGCCATTTATAAATGTACAATTCGTAAGTTTAGTCATCATCTTGGATTTTGTTGATGTAGTAATTTCATGTCCTTTCTATTTTTTTACAATCAGTTATGGTGTTTGTCAATTCAGTTTTTCATGTTATATGTGGGGTTTAATGATATTTAGTTGAACGTTCATACTTTTTCTCGTTTTGATTTTTCTTTAATCTAGAGACACCAAATGCTGTGACAGACTATGACAGACCAAATCAGCACAAGTAGGTAGACCAGGATGTTCAGAAATGATAAAAAACTACTTCTTCATTACCCTGGCAATCTCATCAAAAAATCTCACAACTTATGAACATTAAATATTTAACAATCAGCCAGTTTTTAGTACAAAATTGTTTCATTGCTGAGTTTTGATAGAAAACATTGGCTTTTTAAAACAAATCATCTGTATACAAATTATTTTAGATTGAATCAACTTGACAGATTTACCGTATTAATGAAAGTTTGTACAGTTTTAGTTATTGTGATATTTCTCAATGCTTGATTATTCTTACATACTCTAAGAGGGGAGCACCGAATCACTAATAAAAAATAAACAACCTTTTAATCAGCTAAACTTCACACATAATTATTTTTCTATAAAGGGGGCCACAGAAATATTCAACATTTTGTTTTGAATAATATATGGGACTTAAAGTGGTACATGGGAGTCTACATAGACCAACAGGACAACAGTTGGTATTTAATCCTTCATAATTCTTACAAACTACTTTTGAAATTAAAGGAAACCATAAATTTTTATTTTAATTATGTCAACAATCGAGGTGAGATGAGGAGGCATCAGTTCACCCAAGATCATTAGATTGGTTTTTCAGAATGGTTTCAACAAACTAAATTGGACTGGGAAAGGAATTAGAAAAAAATGGTCTATGGTTAAATCATCACAACTTCATCAACGATGTAGTGTTAATTGCAAAAAGTAACCATGAGCTAAAACAAATGGCCGAAGACCTAATCAAGAATGAGCCATGGCAGGATTCACTATAAACCTCACAAAGTGCCATCTTATACCAATAAACTGCCAACTGGGACTTCTTAGCCAGAATGGTGCTAATATTGCACTAGTTGAGGAACTAACCTCAGGCATAAAATAAGCAGCTGAATGCAATAATCCAAAGATGCACTTACAGTGCAAGAAAATGTTAAACAATAAAAATTTTCTGATACCAAACTAGTACAAAACTAAAAGCAAAACTATGGGACAAGATGGTCCTGCTTGTACCTACCTAAGGTTGTGAGACCTCAAGAGGAATACATAGATCAGAAATCAAACTGGCTTATTTAAATGGACAGTTAAAAAGAAATGGAAATGAACAGGAGTTTTAAAAGATGGACCAAAAAGATAATTGAATGGGTACCAATTTTGTGGAAAAGGAATAGAGGGCGGCCGAAGTATAATTGGGATGATGAAATGAAGGAATTATTGGAGGAGTGACCTGGTCTAGAGTTGCAAGGGAAAGGAAAGAATGGAAGCAGATGTCAAAAGTTTTATGCAAAATGTGGTGCAAAGAGTAGTGGCACAAAGCTGTTCTTATAGTTATCATTGTGCATTTATTTGCTTAATCAAAACATTCATGTAAATAAAGCAACCAACAACCCTCAGCCTAAGCTGATTATGCATAATAAATAATTATTTGTTTCTTTATGATGTACAAATTTAATTTTTTGTAATTCTATATAAATGAAAATTTATTATTATTGTTATTAAGAAGATTATTAATATTAAACAAAAATGTTATTTAAATAAATATGATCTATCTGATTTTGGTAATTTCTTTGTTATGGCTGTGGAGCAGGTCAAATGTGATATTAGTGTGTGGTGATTAGTGACCGTTAGTCTATGATTATTTGGAAATCATGAGATGCGGTCTATATTAGTTATAACCAAATCAAGGTTGTGAATTGTAAGCTGACTCAATGTATATAATTCGCACTTTTCTTTTGTACCTGTTGTGATCAAGTAATGGCTGTGATAAAAAAACTTGTTAAAACTCATGCTAAAGATGTTTTTGCATTTTCAAATAGTTTGGTCAAAAACTGAGCAGTATTCATTATCCCAGTAAACATATAGATTACAATTGTATTCAAATTGGTGTTTTTCCTATTTGGCTAAAACAAAACAAAAACACTATAGTACTGCCACTATTTAAAAAAAGGAAAAATAGAAGAAGAGAACATGATAGGCCTATAGTTTTTCTAAAATAATTGAAACTACAGTAAAAGACCGATTCGTAAATTGTATGAATCAGAAAGCACTTTGGTATGTTAAACAGTATGGCTGTAGGAGGGGCCTTTCAACTGCTGACACTGCTAATCTCCTTATAAGAGAGATTTAAAATTCTTTTGAAAGAAATAACTAAGTAGTAGCCATCTTCTAAAGATGGCTCCAGCACCAGACATGTGCGATTCACCAAATGCCGAGCAAAGGTTCATTGAATCCTGATTAGTTGGAATGGGTGCTCAGATGTTTGTCCACATATTCAACTGTCTGTATGTATAGCAGCTGTAATCGTCAATCGACACTGCTATTTTTTCCAGCAATAAAAAACGATTCCTAACTCATATAGAGTGTTAATGAAAGAACATCAAAAGCATTGTTTCTGTCAGTTAAGAATATAGTCCAGCATAACAGTCTTGGAGTTCCTCGATCTGTACCAAGCTTAACCAATAATTTGGAATCCTTCTCTTCCAAACACAAAAATTGGAACAAGATTCGATATGTGGAAACGGACTGAAAGTAAGATGGGGCAACAGTATTCTGTGACTAATTTGTGACTGAGTTTGTAGGCACTGCAAAAAAAACAGTAACCGCAGCTGCAGCAATGACGGTTTCACTGTTGTCCATCACAATTGGTAGTAATTTGAGGATTTGCACAGCACTTGGCAAATACGTATTCGCTGTTTCTCCACAAACTGAGTGGTTGTACGAACATGCATGTGTGTATACATAGGCAGTCTATTTCGCAAATGCCAAGACAAGTACCTCGAGACTTTGCAGCAATTGGCATTTGAATGATATATTTATATCTGTCTAAAACATTTTGATTGTGTTTCACCTGAAATGTTACTAATAAAATTAAAATTTTATAGAACGTTTTTTAAAAAAAGCATGCTGTTAACAGAAGGTTTTTGAAAGACAGGATACAAGTTTTAAGTTATATGTTGGTGCGACTTTGGATCCCACTCTACTCAATTGTGGTATACTACAAGGTTCTGTTATGTGCCCAATTTGTTTGCTAGTCGATATTAATGACCTGCCTGTTAGTATAAACAGCAATTTAATATTGTTTGCTGTTGTCAAGAGTATGTTAAATCTGTCAATAATATTGGTTCAGAAAACATAAGAGAAACTGTGCAAATTGTCTTGTAATTGTTTTGCACTAAATCCAAATAAAACCATAAAAATGATGTTCACATTCAAAATGTTGAAAGTACGAAGGATTCTTGTAGTTTGAAATATTTGGGATTTAGCCTGAACCAAAAGCTATTGTGGAATGATCATATTTTTCAAGTTTGTAATGGTCAATTTTCATAATTGGAAATTGAGACTTGATTTAGTTACTGGTGCACTGTTAATTGCATACTATGGCCCGTTTCACTCACATTTTGCTTAAGGAATTTGTCTATGGGGAAAAATAACTCAAAAGATGCTTTTAGATGGTAAAAATGTCATAAGAATTATAGCTGGAGTAAAATCCAATGAGCATGGTAAACCCCAGTCTGAAAATTTCAAAATTTGATGTTTTCTGTACATTTATGTGAAAATGTGTAAAATAGACGTAAGATTGCCCAGCCTAGGAAAAAATAGTCAATGCAAAATTGTCACTTAAGTCCCAATGGGAAAATCGGATATAAATTTTGTTCATGGACAAAAACAATTCAAAATAGCAATGGCAACGAATTTTAAACTTTTTAACATGATCCCAGATACCTTAATTCTCCCTCATAAAAAGATACTGGAGGAAAAACCATTGTATGACTTGAATGCGTTTTCCACATGGGTTCAACGTTTGTAAAACAACATTGCCACAAGTAAATAAATAGATATTATTAACGTTAACAATCATGAAAAGCTCAGTGTTTATGGAAAAACATCCTCTAAAAATTTTTATTTGTATTTAGTTTTGTTATATTTTGAAGAAATAATGAGTTAGTTTTTGCAAGTCAATATATTAAGAATTGTTCGGCATACGAACTACATGTTCATGCTGTACATGTTAATTTGTAAAAAATAAGAAAATGTATTTAGTTTAAATAAAAGACATTATTGATCTATCTATTAAAAATTGTTTTAAAATGTTTTAGATTGTATACCAAGAGGTATAAAAACTTTGTTAGCGCCATAACTTATTATTTGAATTAGAACCAAATTGGCGCCAGTTATTTTCATGTTGGTTTCTGAACTTAATTTTGCGTTTAATAATACTATTACCACGCACTATTATTACGATTAACGTTTGTTATTAATGTGTAATTGTATTACAGTGATTGTTATTTTATGTTGAAAGGCGAGAAAGTATCATGGGGGCACTGGCAGAGCAGAAAGGTATCTTTTTCTCTTTCTAGAGGTTTAGATATTCCAGTCGTCGTTTTCAAGGTACATCGTAAACCTTCACTTGTGGGATGATGGCGGTTGGTCGTATATTTTCGTGACTTTTTGTTCCGTTTTGTCTTGCCGGATTGACGCGTTTGGAGTGTCACGTCGTCGGATGAGAGGAAACCGAGGTGAAAAGTCGTCGAAATCCGCTGTAGCTGACAAATCGGTCGAACTTGTGTTCCGTGCAAAGGTGTACGAGAGTGTAAATGAGTGGTTCTTCTTATGTGTCAATCGGTTATACTTCTAACATGGCGCTCTTGGCTTATTTTTTAAAAATCCGCACCATCTCTTCGACGGCCGGGTCGGACTGATAAAATTCCCTGCCGTTTTTCATCTTTAAAATATGGGTCACAAGTTTTGATTTACAAAACGGAAGGAATACAGAGCGTGTGACGTACGTTTCCCACCTGAGGAATGTTACCGTCGAAAACCGAAACAGAGGAACGTCTTTTCGCATCTTGACTCAGCTCGCTGATGTAAAACAAACGACGATTATGTCTTAGTCGTTGAAGACGGAAACGAAATCGCGCGACACACGGGATAGATTTTCGTGAATAGGACACATATGACAAATAATCCATCATCATCAGTGGGAGAAGGGCCTCTGCTTTTCTGGATCGTCTCCTGAATACTGTTTTTATTTTTTATTTGTCAAGTTTCTTTTTCTTTTTTCCAACTTCAGTCGTCTAACAATGGCTTTCAATGAGGTAAGAAAATACAATTTTTTTATTACTTTTAGATGTAACTCATATTCAATAATGAACAGGTTCTTATTAACTGTGTAATGTTTAAATTAAACATATGTTCCGTCTAGAAAATATGCAGATTGTGCTTTTATTATACATAAAAACATACATATGTACATTTTCAGACGAACTCCAAAGGCCTACACACAAAAAAAAATACACACATATACAATTGTATTTTTTTGTTTTGTTTTAAAACTTCACAATAAAAGTAAGAAATGTATTAATACAATCGCAAATGTTCTTACGTTGACATCATCAGATCTCTGATAGGAATGGTCTTTAAAAATTGATGATTGATGCCAATCCCACAATTAGAAAGTCAATCTACACCATTGTACACGTTGTTACATACATAATTTGTTCTACAGCTAAAATTTAAAAGTTTGTTACACTTATGTTTTATCAAGTAGACAGTTCAAATTGTGTTATTCGTTGTCTTTCAAATATTTTCATTTGGGCCTTGTTTGTTTTAAAATTACAAATCGTATTTTTAGGATTTATGAACATCTTTTTATTCTTTAATATTTCCTGGGGTTACTTTATTTTAAATCATTAATTGAAATTAACCTATATCATACATATAGTTAGAGGTATATACATATGTAAATTTACAGTGTTTAAATAACATGTTCCACTGTTTATGTGTAATTTCAAATATTTTTTCGTTCGAACTATCATTAATGGAAATTGAAATTTTCAGCTTAACTCACAAAATGTTAAATTTACGTTTTATTGTGTAGGCAGTTCAATTTGCGTAGGTTTGCTTTTAGTAAATTTTACTTCAAAACTTTAACATTGGGCCTTTTTGTTGTAATCGAAGTTAATTGTTACATTAACGTTTTACTATGTAGATGTAGTTCAATTTGTGTAGTTTTGTTTGAAATATTTCTCATTATTCTTTACATAATGCTTATATTCGACATTAAATTGAAACCATTCGTCTTAACTTAAAAAATGTTACAAGTTACGTTTTAATGTGTAGATAGTTTAATTTATATATTGGTTAACTTGTTGTATCTTTAATTTCAAAACCTTTACATTGGGCCTTTTTGTTTAATTGAAATTAAATGTTACATTAACATTAAGCCGAAGGTCGTAGGTTCCAATCCGCTCCTGACACTAACTTTTTCATCTCAACCAAGACCTTACATAAAAGAATAATTAATTTAAATAAGTAATTTGGTCAATTGGTCAGACACTAAACATAAATGGATTAATATGTAACATTAACATTTTACTGTGTAGATAGTTCAATTTGTGTAGATTAAAGTTTTGTAGTTTTATTTTAAATATTTCTTATTCCTTACATATGCTTCCATTCGACATGAAATTGAAACCATTCGATTTAACTTGAAAATTTTTAAAAATTACGTTTTTTTGTGTAGGTGGTAGTTTAACGTGTAGGTTAACTTTTTGTTACTCTCATTTCAAATTTTTCCATTCGGCTACTTATATTTAATTGAAATTAACTGTTACAAGTTATAAGTAGATGAAAATTTAACAAGTTTAATGTTAAAGTTGTTTTATCTGGTAAATTGATTTAATTTACGTTAGTTATCATTTTGTAGCTTTAAGTTCTAAATATTTTCCATTGAGCATTTATCTCTCTTTAAGTACTATTATGTGGCTACGTCTTCTTTACTTAATCATGTCCTTTTTAAAATTAACTTTAAAAGATCCTCAATAATATAAAATAGGTGTAAAAAGTTTATTAATGCACCTAATCAATTTCATGTGGATTAAAGTTTCGTTGGTTAAGTATGAAATAATTTCCATTGGGCCATTATATTTCTTGAAATAAACTTTAGTCATCATACCCCAATGTGTAAAACTAAAACGATACATTTTCAACGTGAAATGAAATTCTATGATTCATTTTCAAATGGTAAATCATTCAGAATTGAGTGGGTTGTTTGAGCTTTTTACAGAATCGTGTACCTCAAAGAGATTGTAAGAGAACAAAAGTGCCAACGCAGACCCATTGACACCGTTGTGTTTCATGTAATCCTCCCTACCTCTCGGACTACATCCAGACATTCCTAAAGAAAGTGTTCAATTTCCTACCCTTGCATTGTCACGAGAATAATAGAGGGCAATCTATTTCATGAAAAGATCTATTTCACAGAAATCATGCTTTACATTTCTCTCTCTAGTCCGATGGAAGATTTATACTTTCGGTCCTTCTACTGTCGAACAAGAAAACATCGCTTATCTCACTTGAAATAAAAAGGAAGATAAGTTCAATTCAATAGATAAAATATTAAATATAGATTTTTATAATGTTTCCATTTAGTAATGAAGACATGAGTCTAGGAAAGATAGTACTTCATTCTTTGTAGTGTGTGTTTTATGAACGTTGTACTCCCTTTAAACATAACACGCTTTGAATGGGAGGAAAGAAAATCACCACAAAACTTATTACATTCCAATTTCAACTAAATGATTGATTTTAATTTTGTTAATTTTTTAAACTATAAAATTTACAGTAACCGATAGTCAGGCAACAAAACAGTTCATGTAAGACTGCTTTTTTATCTATACGTAATCATACAGTGCCATGATTCATAAAGAAGTCCTCTTATGAAGAGGGTAAATAATATAGGGTTGAGGTTTTCTCCTTGTAGGCACCCTCAGAAACACTACAATCTCTATTTATTGATATGATAAACGTTATATGTCAAATGAGAACAGCCAACAAAAGTTTTCCTGGGCTTACCTAACATATTCATCAAAATTTAACTATACTCTGGTCCCCATTGTCTTGTCAGTATCGAAAGTCATGAAGATTCGATGACCCTTAAAATTATCCACTATAAATCAACAACTTACACAACTTATTATTCCTGAAGACTTAGATTAAATTAAATCAGACAACATCCTTAATCCTGAAAATTAGATAAATCTGTTAAAAACGTATTATTTCATTAACAAAGTATTCCTCTTGCAGAAGATATTTGAGGAAAGGAGATAGAAAATTTATTATTTGTTAAATATAAAATTGTAATTTATATTAAAAAAACTAGGACGAAATAACAACATTAATTAAAAATTCTCATTCAACTTATTCTAGGTTATTCTCTACCACATATTGTCTACGAAATTATTTTATTTTTGTTATTAGTTTTTATAAGAACAATACACATAAATCAGAGATCGTTTCTGTAAAGCATAATATATTTTATATATGTAAATTCTAGCTGTTAAATTGTTATTTCATTAAAGAATTGAACAAGTTGTAAAATTTACTTTTGAAGCTATATTGTACAAGGGTTTAAGTAACAATTCTTAATTAGAAGACTCACTAAAGTTATTCCTCTTCCTTTTTTGATTAATTGTCTCGTCTTCGATATAAATTCAGACAAATCAATAGCGCACTGCTTCAACTCAATAAAATTTCCCTTTATTGGTTATTGAACTCTTATCATCGAACATGTCATATTCTTCAGATAAACTTTTTATTTCAAAAATTGAAAAAAAAAAAAAGCCTGTTTTTCCCCCCATAGTGATATTCTTCGATGTTAAGTATCTTTGATGTCAATTATCATTTTAAATTGCCCATTTGTTACATTTTGCGCAGATAGTGTTAATTATTTGTTTTATTTGATGAACAAGGTTGAAAGTTTTTCGATTTGTTCTGATTTCTAACAACTTTTCTCTATTGAAATGTTATAAATCCAAGTTTTGTGTCTCTGTAAACCCTTTGATTAATCCGTTTTTCTCCTTAAATAAAGACTGTCGTGATGGCAATTTCCTCATTTATCCGGCTCACTATATTTTTTTCATAACGTCTATGAATATTGTAGAAAAGTAATGAAACTTTGACTATAATCTAGCCGAAAGCTATACTGTGGAAGGTAGAATTCGGTTTCAATTATACCGCGCCCTTCAAGAGCTATTGTATCACCCTTTCTGTACCTACGGGACATCGTTGAACCCTAATTCATCTGTGAATTTTATTGCTGGCTCCGGTTGTAACGGTATTATTTTCCCCTCGGTTGTGTTGTAGGTCCCAAAACAATTTCTACTGCGGAGTCATGTTGTTGTATGGCCTGTTAACGAATCTGTTTCTTTGCAGAATCAACACATAGCAATTTAATTGATGACAATCTTTGTTTCTCCGTATTTCTAATTGAATTTATAGAGTCCTGACGAGAAACCCTCCTAAAGATATGTTTTTTTTTTTTTTTTATATATAGTCCGATATTTCTTTCTTCCCTATTTCGGGCAAGAAGACAAAGGGCAAATTTTCATCATATTCACTAGGGGGTAGAATATGGTTTTTCGCCTTGTATACTCGAGTCATGTAGAAGCATCTTGATGATGATGGATAGTAGGAAGCGGGGTTTGTGCTCCCCAGGCTCTGCATCTTTCTTACTTATTGTACCTTCCTAGTTCAGTGAAATTGACTCAATCCTTCTTCTCAGAAGTTTTTTTTAAATCCTAGGTGATATGGGTGGCTGTTTATTCTTCTTCATTGTATAATCTGAAAATTGGATCATCTTTGAATATGCCCATGTTATGTAGAGGTTTTCTCAAATGCCAGTGAAGGTTAATAGTGCTATCAATGCTCTGAGTCTGGCCCTCTCCAATTGCAGAATTTGCCAGTCTTGGTGAGGTCTTGGTTGTTTTAGCATAAGTTTACTGTGTCTAGCATTTTTAACAATAATTTATGATTATTTCTACCCGCTTAGTTCATCCTCTTCTCTTACAAAAAAGTTTGGATCCATTCTGTTGATCGAGGATTTTGTATTTGGTTTTGTTATCCCTATAATAGGTTCAAGGTGTTGCAGGCCCTACTCTGGCCAGTGTGTCTGCTTTTTCGTTACCCAAAATTCCTTATTTATTATATTTTACTTTATTCCTCCTTCAAAATACCGAAGATTGTCAGGTTGTTGTGTTTCACCAGGTTTTGGAGATTTTAGATGCATTCATTGACTAGTTTTGATGTTATTTTTACACGTCAATTCTTTATTAGCTGCTTAGCTATCCGTAATTACGAGCATTTTTTGCCATTGTAACCTCTTTTAAGATTTTACAGTGCCCAAGCATTGATGGTATGTATTTCTCCTCCTGAAAGACCGAAGTGTACTTCTCTAATGAATTTGATTGCCCATATTTTGGGCTTGTACAAAAAATACCCGATCCATTTCCTTCGTTTTTTTTTGGGGCCATCCATATACCATATCATTGTATCTGATGCTTTCCTGAATTCTTCCTCTCCTTTACAATCTATTGAGACTTTGTAGGAGAGGATGTTGTAAAGAATGTTTCTTGGATAATATTATCCGTCCCCATTTCTAAGAAAGAGTATCTGGTTTTATTAGTTATGGTTGTGTGCCCGAATTGTTTAGTTCCCAGCCAATTTGATTGTTTTTGGAACCTAAATGAGCTTTTCCTTGCTTCTCCTTTTATGAATAATTCTAGTGGAGGTAGGTTTACCATTGTTTCTAGTGCATTTGTAGCGGTTGTTCTCATTGCCCCTGTGATACATAGGTTTGCTATCTTGGTATGCTGCCTAGTGTTTGGGTAACTAGTGTTTGTTAAGCCAGGTTAGTGATCCATAGGGTACTTTTGGTCTTATTACTGCCATGTATAGCCATTGGGCCATTTTCGGTTTTAGCCCCCAAGATTTGCCCAGGGTTCTTCTTGTCATTAGCGATATTTAACCTCATTTTTAGCTGCAGCATTTCATTATAGAACCATAGGCCTTGTATTTCTATGTTTCTTTTCTTGATGAAAGAAATTAGAGTATTTTTTGAGAGGTTTGCTTTAAGACCTCGCCGAGAACAACATTGTTCCACCATCTAGCGTACTTGGGTGCTCTCTTGTAATATCGAGTCGAATTTTCCCTTGACTAGTTGTGCCAATGTCATCTGCATAGCCTTGGGAACAGATCCGCTTTTATGTAGTTTGCATATTAAGTCATCCATTACCACATTCCACAACAGAGGCGAGAATATTCCTCCTTGCGGATATCCTCTCGCGCCCACTGTTTCTACCTTTTCGTGGAATATGGAGGCCTGCACTTTTCTGATTTTTAGCATTGATTCTATCCATCTGCAGTAGATTTTATCAGTTCCTTGCTGTGTCAGATATATAACCATTGCTTCAAAAGAAGTATTATCATCAAATGCTCCTTCAATGTCCAAGGAGGTTCCTAATGCTATTTCATAGTTGCTCATAGTTATTATTTGTTGTATCGTTATTTGGTGTAGTGTTGATTTTTACGAAGGGGTGTTCCTTTTAGAAAGCTGTTTCTTGGTTGATATGCTATGGAAAAACAGAAAAACAGTTCCAGCAGATACCATCTGTCTGTACTCAGGTGTTCTTGGATGATAGATCTCAGAGGGTCTTCAGACTTACTGAAGGAACTTCAGCCAGATTATGACTACACCTTGAGAATATCCTTGACGTTCATTTCATTGAGCAAGCTATATTTTCAATACGTCAATTTTTAATTTATGTATGACTTCTGCGAGGAGACACTGAAAATGGTGAAATGCCGTAACGCGTCTGACAGACCAACAGAGGATAGGCAGATCAAAATGATCGGTAACAACCAAATTATAACGTTTCACTCTGTTGAGGAAATAACAACTGGTTCAAAAAGAAATTGATGAATATATATTACCTACTACATAAATAATAAAAAGAGTTATGTAATGTCATAGTTAAGACATTGATTGTAAATTGAGGTAAAAACATCGATTCTGTTTAAATATGTGAAAAATCGATACAATTATTTAACCTTTCATACTTTTTTTTAAACTTTGTAATTCAATGTTATGTGCATTTATAAAGCTTACCATACGAGCAGTTCGTATAACTATCTTAACATAATAATTACGCAACGTATGTTATAAATTACTTAATTTGCATAAGAGTTATTTCCTTTGGACAGTCGAAGAAAAATTGTAATATTTTACATGTTGAAATTATTTGTCGTGTTATTTATTACTACTGACGACGCTCGAAAAAAAGAGAAGCCTTAAAAGGTCTACAGGTCCCTTTGAGCTACACATTGGAACGCTGATTCGTGCAAATATGATTAAAAGCATTTCGTAACTTAGTCTATTTAAAAAAAACAGGGGAAAAATTAAATTAACATAGGTCTTACCGTAGAAATGCAATTTATTTTAGCACGTTTGATCATGTGTGTCTAACCTAATAAAATCAAAGAACTTTAGATTATTTTTTATATTACTATGAAATGTTATAAGCCCAGTCTAATACAAAGTTCTAAGTCCATTTAAGCTCAATAAATTCCAAAAGTTGAATTTTGTAAAGAAATATTGTACTTTGTTTTGGAAAATGTCTAATTGGTATTATGCATGGTTCAATTTGATCTGGAAAAATTTGAAGTTGATTTTGAAATATTAGTATTTTCTTCGGAGAAAAGCTAATTTGGTTCGGAAAATTTTGAATTTGGCTTGAAAAGGTATATTTTTAGGGAGCTTGTTTATACGATCACTTAATGAGGAAAAAATTACCTTCATCACTCATGAAAGTTTATTTTAAACAAAAGAACAAGCAATGGAGTGAAATGCAGTAATGTATAGAAATATTTCTAATTGGTAATGCTGATAATGAAACTTGGATAAAATCCTTGTATGGACATTTGTAAAGATAAATGATGTTATGTCAAGTATAGGTCGAACATGGAATTTTCTTGTCTCATCACTTCTACGCAGAATTTGCCGTAGGTGGTAATTTATTGTAATTTCATTCCAATCAATAATAATAACAAAGCCTGCCTTCTAATCAAGAGAAAGACGTTCAATTCCACTGGTATTTTCGTAAAATAAATAAAAGAAAAAACAGCAACACATATTCAAATCGTTGAAAATTGCCCTTAGTTTGTTAGTTCATAGTGATGAGTGACAAAGGCGAACGACTCATCGCTGTTAATAAATAAGACCTTAACTGTTAACAACAAACTACGTAGTACAAAGTTCGAATTTGTTTAGTTGAATACGATAATCTATAAATTTGAACTTCTTGGCATAGAAATTATAGAGAAGATTGTGCATTTTAATGACAAACCCTTTAAATTGTTTCCAATGACGGAGTTTTCACAATTGCTATACGATCTCTTTATTTGGGAGTAATAGTCATCGCGCATTTCTCTTCTTATCCTGTTCGACAAAATAAAGATTAAACGGCTGCAATAAAAGCCACTCGAAAGATAAAAGTTATATCTTTATTTACTTAGCCAGTTCCTTTTATGTGCCCAGGTTCTAGAATTTGTGGCAATCAAGCCGAAGAATACGTTATCCTAATCTTCATTATCAGTGATTCAGATCATCAACCTTGGGGTTTTGTTTGTCTTGATGTAAAAAAGAAGAAGAAGAAAGCGAAAGAATTTCATTAACACAATAAACTTCTCCTAGGCTTATTTTTATTGTCGGACGAAAAATTCCTTTAACAAATCTTGACACACGTGTGTACGCAGCCTGGCGCATTGTACTCTGTTCTGGTGATGATAAACTATACCACGTAAACTAGTTACTTCAAAATGAAATACAATTTCCTTACTCGAGAATCCTTTTCTGAATTTCTTCTGACAATTCTGTATAGACCGTGAAAAAGGCTAGGCATTTTGCAATTTAACAACTTACGGATATGTGTGATACGTACATTGAATTTTTAATCATGTTGCCTGTCGGATCCTGGATTGTTCGCCTGTTTCCTGATCATGTACCGCTAGCGAAATAGACCTCGTCTATTTGAAAGTCATCACTCATTTTTTTTAATATGTAGGGTGTCAGGCTTCTCGCATCACAAACTTTGCTAATGAATTTCAAACCTCAAATGCAACAAAAAATTTCGTATCACCATGGTCTGATTCTCAACGCTTTTCCAGATATTCAACATTTTATATTTTCACAACACTCACACAAATCCAATATGACTCCACAAGAATAGCACCACACTTTATGCCTTGAAGATGACCCGAAGAAACGTCGGCAAACAAATAAAAAAAAGGTGTTTTCTAAACGAGCTCTTGACCGTTCCTCACGACTTCAACAAATTATTTTATTTATTTTCAACTATCTACTATTTTCGACATAAATAACGCGTAGCTCTTGAACTATTAATTTTTTCGGAAATTAAAAAAAAACGTTGAAACGAGCGTTAAATTTCCTTTAAGAAGGCACCCTTCTTGACCTTTCAATTTAATTTTTGGTAAAGACTAAATTTTTAAAACATGCTACATTGAAATTAAAAAAACCTAAATTTGCAACCTCATTCGAAAAATTCAACGTATGGCTTGGCAAATTTCATAACTTCTTTGTTTAATAAGCTTTCAAGCGGTATACCCTTTTCCTTATTTAGATTGAACCAAAATGCAGAAATTTTATGCTGAATGGAAAAAAAGTGGTGGTGTGAAAATGGACAGTGAAATTAATCTAGTAATTCAACTTTTTGTCCTGGGCAAAATTTATTTTCCAACTAAATAAAAAATAACAAAAAGAAAGAAAAACGAAAGAAAACATAAAAAAGAGACAATAAACATAGTGAACAACCAAAGCGGAAAAATTGGGCAAAATTTGTACACCAACCACACAAGAAAAAATGAATAACAATACAGAAGTTGTAAAACCTAACTCTAACCTAATAAAAAAACACAAAGAAAAATTTAACGTAATTTGGTTGTTCACTATGTTTATTGTCTCTTTTTATGTATTTTGTTTGATTTTTACGGTTTTTTTTGTGCTTACATACATTATTTCTTTATGTGCTTTTTTATTAAATTGAAGTTGAAAAATAAATTTTGGCCAGGACATAAAGTTGAATTAATTAAGTTGATTCAATCCACTCATCCTTTTACACACCGTCACCACTTTTTTTCCCATTTAGCAGTATTTGTGCATTTTGTTTCGATGTAACTAAAGAAAAGGGTATACCGCTATTTTCTCAGTTAAAACACCAGTATTTTAAGAAATAAAATATTTTTGTGCCAACATAAAATTAAGTTAATCAGACATAATAATTTGTTTTGATTTAAATATAGTTCGTTTTAATAACCCCCCAAATTGAAGGACGTAACGGGTAGTTCTGGTGGTGGATAGACTATGCCCGTGTGACAGACGAGCACCAACCTTCAGGTTGTCGCATCGCCGTGTGTGGTGATCAAGTTGCGCATAGTGTGCGACAGCTCGATGCAACTCTGCTGTAAAGCGCAGGTTTCATTGCAAACCGAAAAACAACCGCATACTCGAGAATTTGCCCATTAGTGCTCTTAGTTTGCCTGTTCGTCTTGCTTTAAAATTATCCTTTTATCAGCTGTAACGTGATTTGTTTGTTGCCACTATTAGTTAAATATTTAATGACTTCGAAACTTTTGTGTTATAAGAACAAACATGACACTTGACAAAATACATTTCTTAGTTACATTGGAAAAGTCCAAAATAGCACACGGATCGGATTTAATGCTAAAGCTGATTAAAAAATCACGTTTGACCCCAAACATTTACGGTGCGAATGGCATTCGATATCCCATTAGAATAATAGGAAAACCTTAGGAAATAGGAAAAGAATCTTTATATTCAGAATAGAATTATTGGTGTGCAAAAACCTAACTTGAATAACAACAAATAAGTAATTGAACATTTTCCTTCAAGGTCTTTTTTTTGGGAAGGCGCATTTTTATAGGCTGTCATACTTGAGCATGTCTCTGGTCCACTCATTCTTGATGGAATTTATTTAAGATTATGGCTCGATAAACGCGATATTTTTAATTAGCAGATAATTGGTTTTTTTTTTAACTTGATATGAGGCTTTTATAAGATGGCTCTCACGACACATTTCCAGGAACATAATTAAAGTACAATTTTAACAATTTAATCGATAAATATGTCACCAAGTACATGGTATATATATATATATATATATATATATTTATATGTGCATTAATCGTAAAAACGAAAACTACTGAACCGATTTAGATGAAATTTTCACATTGTTTTGTTATTTTAGTGCCGGGCGGGTTTAGAGACTATAAAATGGACATATAACAAATAATGGGCGTCAGGATTTACAAAAAAAGAGAAATAACACTTTTTATTATCTACGTGGGCAATGCCGGCTTATAAAGCTAGTATTTTAAAAAGGCAACATGTTTATTTGGCAAGTTATGTATGATTAGGAAGGTCAAAATATGTTTTGCGTTTGAGTGTGCTGAGATTGATGCGGATATCCTGCACAGTAGGTTTTATGTATTTGCTGAATTATGATATTGGGATATATTCAGATTTTAGTAAATTCGGTACCAAGCATGTTTTGTACCGTTATGTGTGTACTTTATTATGCATATATGACAAGATATATTAGTCGTTTTATGTTCAACAAGGTAATTTTTGAACAGATGACATGTCTGTTGTAATTGTTAATGCGATAATATATATTTAACCCTTTTGGGAACTGGTTATCCGTTTACACTGATTTTTTTATATATTACATTTCTGGATACCGATCAGTAAAAAAAATTCGAGATTACTTGTACTTTTAAGGGGAATGTAAAGAATAGTGACAGTGCAGCTTCGTCTGCGACCGTTTTAACCGTGTCGCTTGCGGGACTTCTGACAGTTCTGACTTGATACCCATTGGATTTAGTTTCTGCATTTTACTGCATGGTAGTGAGATTAGACAAATGATCTGGATGATTCTGCACATTGTGATCAGGGAGTCATTTCAATCTCGACTGTAATACGTACGCCATACATAGATTGTTTCGCTTTTTTTATTAT
This sequence comes from Cimex lectularius, assembly GCF_000648675.2. Taxonomy (NCBI): domain Eukaryota; kingdom Metazoa; phylum Arthropoda; class Insecta; order Hemiptera; family Cimicidae; genus Cimex; species Cimex lectularius. The sequence goes on along the minus strand of NW_019392714.1, from coordinate 290,888 downwards.
TATTTTATTTGTACCCTATACAATAATAAATACTCATCATCAGACAGAAATTACAAACAAATCTCTCGACAAGAATTGTAAGGGAGGCTTGTGAATCCACCGCCAAAGCGTATCTTCTGCCAGATGAATATTTATTACTCGGAATCCGGATATCTGCCTAAAGTTTTTGAGTAGAACTGTCTTTTCCAGAAAGTGAATTGCCATGCTCATCCATTTGGTAGATTAGTGCTTGTCGACGTCTAGTTCTTTGTCGCATGGTCTTTTCATGGTATTCCGAACCTTTTCGGATGTGCGTTCGGCGTTTCATTGAGACCCGAACATGCGGAATTAGACTTTTTTTTTAAACAAATTCCCTAATATGTTTGTCACATCGTTGTCATTGATATGCCTTCGACGTCGTCCCCTCTTCTCTTATTGCCGCGATCGTTTGGAGGGGATGCCGCCGTCAGATTATCCACGGTCACCCCCAGGGCGTCGTTGCCCTCCGCCTCAAGAGTTGAAAACGTCGTCGTCGTCCGAGGCTGTGCTCGAATACCAAGACTCATATGCACAATCCCAAGCTCCCCTGGCATGACAAAGCCTGCTCTTACATGCACAGTCTTCCAAATCGGAGGCTTTGGGCAGACCAGCCCTGGGCGCGTCAACTCTGGACACTCCCGGCCCGGCCGAAGGAAAGAACCGAAGTAAGTTATAAAATAAGGAAAATTCTGGAAACATTATTTCAACTGTATTCTTTTGGATATCACTTTATTTGTTTAGCCAAATCGACGTATGACAGCAAAAACAAAAATAAATTGAAATAGCATGAGTTCTTCCTACTATCTCTCAAGCAGTTCCGATATCTTTGAGTTAAACCTAGCAAGGAAATATGCATGCTATATTGAAATATTCGCCAAGGTAATGATTGAGAACTTCCTCTAAGAATAGGGACACCAGTAAACTGTTTTTTGGCCATTTCAAAACTATCAATTTTTTATCTAATGAAGAAATTTGTTACCATTGAAAAAAGTTCTTTTTTTCCTTAACTATCCTTCGTTTCCATTGATAATTTATACGATATTAAGTTAATCGGATAATTACGCCAAAATTTTTGACCAGTAACCCTACCTTTCAAACTTAACCCCCTTATCTCTTGACAGAGAAACAGAAAAACACCAGTATGTGTCTTAAAGGGTACCGACCCGAAATTCGATTGTTTTTAAACATACTGACTTTTATTTGTGTTCGAGAAACCTAAACAAACTTGAATTGATGTATACGTATTTGCGAATGGAAAGAAATCGTTTCTGGAAAGAGGGTCGCAATTTTTTTTGCAGTTTTATGCTGAAAAGAGGATTGTTAATGATACAATAATTCGTTCAGTTACTGCTTCATTTCGATTACTTGTTAAAAAATAATAATAATAATAATTTGGGTGTACATTTATTACAGAACGTATTGTATTGTGTAATTTGGCGATGTCCACTATTCTGTCGTCCTCCCTTCCCTCTCACGACTAAACCCGATTTTCTTCCTTTTTTAAGTATAATTCTTAACACATATCTTCTTTGGTCCTAGTGTGAAAAATCCTGTAGAAAAAGCAGAAGAAGGGGACAAAGGGTACACACGAAATGGAGAGGGTACGGGACAAAAAGCACGTCCTGTTCCTTCTCTCCTTTATTTCCAGTACATGGTTCTTCATTGTCACCTCTTTTCCTCTTCACTTCCCACTCATACACTATATATTTCATCACATGATAATTTGTGTCATAACATCTATTTGTTATTTAAAATATATTGCGTTAGTTGGTAATTTTACAAAATGCTTACATCATTTTCACTTTACTTCTCTCTAATGTATTTACATTCTAAATTTGTAAATGTATATATATTCTATTTTTATATGCAATGAATTTCGATTTGTTTTGATGTTTATTAATATGAAGAATTCTTTCTTAGGTAGTTATTTAAAACTTAACTTAATGTCAGAACTACCAGGTAACCAGAAAAGTTTGTGTGGGTTTAAAGGGTTTAATAATTGTACTATGGTTTGGGATATTATTGGGTATTTGGTTGTTCAATGATTAATATAATGAACTTTCAGCTCGCTAAAAGAAAAGGTGAAAGTCAGATAGGGCCAGGTCTGGAGAGTAGAGGGTGTGTAGGACTACCCAACTAAGCTTCATTATCACCTCCTTTTTGTTCTGGCTATGTGAGATCTTTTGTTGTCCTGGTGAAAAATTACATCTTTTTGTTCCCAAGAGCAGGTTGATTCTGGGCCAGGGCAACAGATACGTGTTGCAGTTAGCTTGAGTAGATTTCTGCGGTGATGATCTGGCCTTGTGGATTTCTGCCATAACCCTACTCATGATTATGATCCTACTAAGGGATTATGTTAATGAATATTCGGTTTTTGCATCCCTAATCATTTGGTTACAGTCAATGGTACAACATCCTGATGTTACAGAACAATACAGATTTTTTTTTTTTTCGTCACGTGACAATCCGGTCAAAAAAGTCTCTACTTTGTGCAGATAAAGCCAAGAAAGGCAAATGTTTAGACTCTGAAGCTTGTTACTTGGACAATTTGTGAGAAACTCATTTGTTGAGCTTCCACATCTTCCAAGTCAATGTAAGAAATTTTCTGGTTATATATATATTACACAGGGCGGGCGACCAGGAACCGAGGGGTTAAAAGCCTGAGTAGGCCCGTACCCCATCCCTAAAAGGTCCGGGACCTGGTCGGCTCACGAGTCCTGCATAAACCTTTTGGACCTATTCACAAACCCCATGATTGTGGACCATTTTATCCTGGGGAGTGTTTTGGTTATGTCCTCTCCTTCGAAAGTATTAAATCTTTCCCTAGCATACCTATCGCATTCTGCGAGGTAGTGTCGAGCCGTTTCTTCTTTTGTTTCGCAGAAGCGGCAGAAGGGGTCTGGTAGAGTACCCATTATGAAGAGGTGTCTTCTCAAGGGGCAATGGCCCGTTAGGATACCTATCAGCCTCCTTATTCCCCTCCTAGAGTTAGAGAGTAGCCATTTCGTTTCTTTAGGTTTGATTTCCTTCAGAAACTCCTTCGATCGCCTGCATCCGGGGGACATATTCCATTCCTTAAGGAATTGTTTCATGCTCCAGCTACCTATACTCTCTTAAATTTTCTGGTTACTTCATATTTTCTTTGTATCAAGTGTTGGATTAAATTATTCTGTATTTTTTGAATTTGAAGTACTACAGTTAAGAAAAATATTAGACCATAAAAATGTTAGTAAAGATATCCACAGTGGACATCGGTGGCCACAACAGTAAAGAGCATGCACATAAGGACTCATAACTATTAAGGTTCCAAGATTTGAAGCCAACATACTTAGCCAAGGCTATTTTCAGAACCACCCTGGGGGTTAATATAACCTCATAGTTGAAATAACTCTGTGGAAAAAATGTGGAGAATACATCATATAATAGTAATCGTATATAAATGTATAGACATTAAAAATAGCACTGAAGTTTGCTTCCACACACACATATAAATAATAATTATTATAATAAGCTTTTTTTTCATAGTGCACAACACATTCTTATTGCTTACACTGTTTCCACATTCATGTTTAGTATTGTAATTGTTTTTTGTTTGCTTTTTTATTGTAGAAGGTTGATCCCGAACAAATTTTCACGAAGCAGGAGAAGATTGGAAAGGGATCGTTCGGTGAGGTGTTTAAAGGGGTAGACAACAGAAGTCAGCAAGTTGTCGCCATTAAAATAATCGATTTGGAGGAGGCGGAAGATGAAATTGAAGACATCCAACAAGAAATCATGGTGCTTTCTCAATGTGATAGCCCATTTGTCACAAAATACTTCGGATCCTACCTCAAAGTAAGATAATTAACATTGAAAAATTATGAACAGGCAATAATTTCTTACTTACTATAGGGCACAAAGCTATGGATCATAATGGAGTACCTTGGTGGAGGATCGGCGTTAGACTTAATGAAGCCGGGGAACTTTGAAGAAATGCACATTGCGATTATTCTGAGGGAGGTGCTAAAAGGGCTTGACTACCTTCATAGTGAAAGGAAACTACATAGAGATATAAAAGCTGCCAACGTACTATTAAGTGAAATGGGTGATGTCAAATTGGCTGACTTTGGAGTAGCGGGCCAGTTGACCAACACAACTAGTAAGAGGAATACATTTGTAGGGACGCCTTTTTGGATGGCACCAGAGGTTATTAAACAATCTGCGTATGATTCCAAAGTAAGTTGACTATTATTCTCTATGGTTTAATTTAATCAGTATTTTGTTTAAACATTATTAACATTCTGGCTGGGGAGATTAATTAATAAATTTTATTACAATACAACTTCAACATTAAATCATTATTTTTGTTATCAAAGTAATTGACTTATGTCAAGCCTGTTTGGTTTTAAGACATTAGATTTACCTGGTTAGGTGATTGGCATCATACAATGTCTTTTGTCTTTGATTAATTAGATCATCTTGAGATTGCGGTATTTTTATTTCTACAACCAAGGGTATTGTCATCCTTATCATTACACTATTTTTAATAAATTAATCTAAGGTATTGCTTGAGATACAAAAGTCAGTGTCATGAGCGGGATTTGAACCCACGACCTTCAGCTAAATACACCTTTGCTCTACCACTTGAGCTGTCGTGACTTTGATCCACTCGGGCACTAACCTACCATCTCAACCCCACCATTCAAATTTTCCCTCCTTTTTGCCATTTTTCAAATGTCGTGTAATCTATTCAATCCTCAGTGTCAAATGAAATAGCGATGGAGAGCTTTAGTGAAGATATACTTCATTCTACTGATTAAATCCATTAGACTTCGTGGTCCGATTGACCGAATAACTTTTTTCAATTAATTAATCTTTATGTAAGGTATTGGTTGAGATGGTCGTGGGTTCGAATCCCGCTCGTGACACTGACTTTTTTATCTCTACCAATACCTTACATAAAGATTAATTAATTAAAAAAAGTTATTCAGTCAATCGGACCACGAACTCAATCGATTTTGTGAGTGCATGCCCAGAGTTGAGACCTACCTGAGCTGATAAAGAAGCTGTTTTTTGACAACCCATGCTTATTTAGCCATTACATTTTTCAGAACTTAATGTTGTTCTTTTTATAGTTTTATTTTTTACAGTAAATATCTAACATACAACAAAGTGCATTGCTTTGTTTGCAAATTCAATCATTGAGATGAGTTGAATGTACTGTATTTTTTTCATCCAATCTGATTCATTGGGGAATTTACAGATCCAGTGTTTCTCAACCACCGTGATTGCATTTTATCACTAGAAAGATGATAGATAGATAAACACACTTTATTTACATCAAAGAAAAAAAAACATAGTGAACAATTTATAAAGTTTTATACGGCATGGATGGTTTGCCTGCCAGTAGTATATGAATATGACTATTTGAACTATCAGATGTGTAAAATTGGGCAGTAAATTATGTAAAAACACTGAGACCTCGAAGCGCTCTTGTCCTAGATACAAGATCCAATACTCTGACAATATGGGACCCTGGGCAACAAAATGACAAATATCCTCTACTCTTAAGTTACAGAGCGTACACGTGCAATTTCCATCGTCTTCCTTCCCAGAATTTAAAAACACACTTGTTCACAACTAAGTTTAAGTAGCCATTGTAGAGCAGGGAGTTACAGTGAGCTAGCTTCTTAACCATTTAAGTTACTCCTTTATATTTGGGCCAACTCGAGAGATTTCCCAAAAAAAGTTAAAATTACAACCAAAATTAAAAGCTATTGAATTCCAATGCCAAAGCCAAGAGCAATTAGATTTAATAATCTCGAGAGCAGTAATTCGAGAAACAGAGCCTTTAAGCACTTTGAGATTAAACGAGAAGTGCAAGCTAATTGTAAAACCAAAAATAGTACCTACTGCTGTCTCAATATATAACACATAGTTTGGTGTACAGTCAGGCAGTGATCAAATCTTTCTAATAAAAAAATGTTAAACCCTTTTGATTTTATCATAATGCTAAACCCTGGCATATAGCATAAAATACATAGAAGTAAATAATTTAAACTTTGAAAAAACAGGGATTAACTTCTGGGGCAAAACTCATACCATATTATATTCATGGCAACTTTCACAATTTCACTTGTTCAATTTTTTTAGATGAGTGGTTAGAGAATCTGAGAGTTAGGAAAACATTAAGATATTTTTTATATTGGTTTACTACTTCAACTCTTTCTCCTTAGAAAAACCACCGCTCAGCTTTGGCAGGTCTGCCTCCATTCAAACACCATTATCTTTGATTTAGCTAGGTTTACGGTGAGATTTCACTGATCACAATACAATTCCAGGAAATGTAAGATCTTTCTGAAGCCCAACAATACTATCTGCTATTAAAACTGTATCATCTGCATACTGGAAAATCTTTGTTTGAATAAAACTTCTTTTAGTTCCAGCACTGTGCTGTTTTATTCAAACACATTCTTTCCATTATGGAGTTCCATAGCTTGGACGGGACTACTTTAGACAAAATATCGTCTGCATACATTAAAATTTGAATAACAGTATCTCCAACTTGGGCTGCAAAGTCAATAGGAACTCTAGGGGACTAAAAATAAATTACTTTTATTTTTATGTCAGTCAATTATAGGGTGTTGTTGACTGCAACCAAATTGATAGAGAAGTATTATTTTTGCTCTATGATGAGCATTGATTTTTCAGGAATTTATTATAGAAAACAAGAGGCATAGAAATTGCCTTGTATGATGCAATTCAGTGGTTTATGTAGGATCATAATTATCTATATTATCTGCCATGTTTGTTTCATGCATTTGAGGTGGGAAGATTTATGAACTTTTGAAGAAAAGACAAATCGCTTCTCTCTCTAAAAGAAGAAAAAGTTGAGAAAAAAAGTGCCACAAGCGGGATTCAAACCCATGACTTCGGTTAAATACGCTGCTGCTCTCCCACTTGAGACTAACTTCCCATCTCAACCCCACTTTTTTTAATTTTCCCTCCTTTTTGCCATTTTTCATATGTCGCCGAGAATCAAATAGATTACGCGACATTTGAAAAATGACAATAAGGAGGGAAAATTCAAACAGGTGGGGTTGAGATGGGAAGTTAGTGTCCGAGTGGATCGAAGTCACGATAGCTCAAGTGGTAGAGCAGTGACTTATTGAGCGTATTTTGAGGTGGGAAGATTTATGAGCTTTTGATATGGACCATAGATATCCATGAAAATCAAACCAGACTTGTTATCAGGTCATACCATTTTTTTTTAATTGATACTCATGGTGTTTGCCAGTTACTGTAGACATTTAGTCTTTTTGTGATTACTCACTATGTTTGCATGAATATATCAGCAGTTGTTTCTTATCATCCTGGTCTACCTTGCTTTGATGGTTGGTTTGTATGATAAAGGTTAATAACACTAACACATAAACCATTGAAGATTGTGAGAAGCTGAAAGAAACATGTCTGACAGATCAAAGTAGATGGAGTAGGCTGACCAGGATGTTCAGAAACAGTTAAACTATTACCCGTACAAAATTCAAAATGAAATGATTTTTATAATACTATATTTATGTACCAGTCGGTTGCAAATTCACAGGTTTTTGCAGCTTTTGAATAACAAATAACAAAAAGTGCATGTTGTGTGGTAAAAAAATTAATGCTTTTAGTTGTTAATTAATTTTTTTTTTTTTAATTGTAGGCTGATATTTGGTCTCTTGGTATCACAGCTATTGAATTGGCAAAAGGAGAGCCACCCAATTCTGAATTACACCCGATGAGGGTATTGTTTCTTATACCAAAAAATAATCCCCCGCAGTTAACAGGCAATTACACCAAACAATTTAAGGAATTTGTCGAGTCATGTCTTAACAAAGATCCTGAAAATGTAATTTGCTTTTTGAATTAACATTCATCGAAAATGTATTGATTCATTTGTGTTTGCTTGTAGAGGCCAACAGCGAAAGAATTGCTCAAATTCCCTTTCATTCGTAAGGCAAAGAAAAACTCATACCTCATAGATCTAATCGATCGTTATAAGAAATGGAAATCACAGAGAAATGAAGAGAGCGAGACAGAATCAGAAAACTCTGACTCGTAAGGATATTTTTTGTACTTTTTTAAACTCCTGTCTCATCATGATTATTTCTTTTAGTGAGGAATCTGGCAAAGTGGAGAGCGAAATGGACGAACCTTGGATAATGACTGTCAAAAGTCCCCATGGCATTAAATCTCTACCGCAACAAATTGAAGAAGGGATGGTTCGGAATGTCAAAGTCAGCAGCGTTCACAACGGACAGTCTAAAGATACTAACTTAAATAATTTTAAAAGCAATCAGGTAGGATGAAACCATAAAGTAGTTAATTTGATGCTATTTTAACACGCCTCAATGTCATTTGTTACATTTTATTGAATTGTTTCAGCCAAGAGGTGCTAACCTTCCTAGTAGCCAGGAAAAGTCTTCTACTCCTAAAGAATCAGAGAGAAAACCTAAAAGTAGACAGGAACGGCAAGAAAAACAACAGGAGCCGAACAAATCATCCACGCTTACATTTCTTATTCATCCTCTTCTTGGAGAAGTAATCTTTGTTTATAATAATATGAATTTGTATTTGTAAAAGCGGTATAATTTATTTCAATTCTTCATAGTTGAAAAGACGGCATAATTATAATTCCCGGCGAGAAGATGGGACACCTTCTAAAACAGAGGCAATAGATGAACTTAGAACGGCCTTTGAAGTAGCTGAGCGGTCTAGTCCTGGAATATCTGGAATGTTTGTCAATGAGGTCATTCATAAACTTATGGGTCGCCAATATCAAGGAGTAACTAGACTTGTAGGGTAAATATTTACATAATTTTTTCTGTGTACTGTATATTTCCTTGGTCAGCATTATAATTGTTCTTTGGTAACTTTTAAATCTATTTTAAAAATTATTTCTTTTAAAATGTTACAATTAGTTAATCGTGTTTAATAGTAAAATTCAATTTTGTTGCAGGGATACAACATAGGGTAGATATGAAGTAGTTTCTCAGAATTGACAACACAGTATGCTGTATGTTAGGCTAACTTTCTCTTTGAACTTATCATATGGAGAGTTACATTTGGTGTTAGAATTAAAAAAAAAAAAAAAAGAGACAAAAACATAAATAATAATGAAAAGTAAATATATATTTATTGAATTTTAGAGACAAATTATTGTATATTGTGTTTCTTGTATAAAGAGAAAAAATATTGAAAAATTGTGATAAGTGCAGTTGGCTCTTATTTATTATTTGATAAATATAATAATCTATTTCACATCAAGAAAAATAAGACAATATTATTAGAATTAGTCCTTTTTGTTTTGTTTTTATATGAGTAGAACGGCTTTTTAGAAGAAAGTGATATATTTGGAGTACTTCCACTGCTTAATGTATAATGTAATAAAGTTAACAAGTTTACAAAACCCATTTAAAAATCTGCAAAGTAATATGTAATAAATAAACTTTGTTGCCATACAATTTAGTTATTATTTTGGTCATATTTATGGGTATTGGCTAATATGATTTGTCAAAATTTTTCTTATTGAATGAAATCTCATATTTATTTAGAAACTAGCTTTGAGCATTAACAATAAATCAAACAATGTATCTCTGTAATTACAGGAATCATAATATGGCCTTAACTAATAAAATTGTGAGTTGAACGGGTGCAATAAAGAACCTTTAAAAAATCGGCTATGAAAGATTTTTCATTTTCAAAAGTGAAATATTTTTTATAGTGCTAAAAATTAAAAATATAGTTTTAGAAAAAGAATAAAAATTTAAAATAAAAACATCTTATATAAGCTATTTTTTAGAGAGAGTAAGAGATTTAAATACCCACGTTAGGTTAACAAAGTATATTTATTTTGCTGCTGCCTTAAAACTAGTTCTAAAATAACAAATTACAAAATTCTAACTATTTAGCATCTTCAAAGGAGATCTTTAAAACTTTTCGCACACTGTTAAATTTATAAAAATTAGAATTGTTCTCTTGAGATCATTATCTTTGAAAATATCACTCTAATAAATGTCTCTATTAAAATTTTAATTATTTTTCTAATTATTTTAAAGAGTACATAAAAGAGAAAAATGTACATATTTGTATATCTTTATTGTCCACTTAATATAAATTTTTGGCCTCTATACCAGAAATGTATTTTTTTAGAATTGTAAATAAATAATAAATCAATTACTAATAAATAAATACATATTTATTTATTTATAATTGGGTTTGGTTTTTTTTGTTAACAGGAGGTTATTAAATGAAGAAGAAAAAAATGGTATTGTCAAAATGAAATGTTTCAAATTTTGTATGCCATACTTATTTGATACTATCCGAAACTTGTTGATTATTTTATTATATATGTATATAAAAGTTGAGAGAGCATGATCATTGTTGACTTATTGAAATAATAATAATATACAAAATCATTCTTTTTTTTATATAAATTTTGTAGTCACAGATTGTTTATATAGCATCTTTTATTTCTCTATTTCAGTATTATTTTTGACAATATACATTCAAGATATGAATCATTTAGTGCCAACAAATTTCGCACATTTATATTATTATTTTTTATCCTACACTATAAAATAAAATCCGCAAATTCTTGTTCTTTTCTTTTTGGCTGATGTTGGAAGTTTCTATTGATTTTGTTTATAAACAAAGATTTAATTTTTTGTTTTGTTAGAATGACCATGTTATCAGTTAACATGTACAAAATAAAATGTTAAGTTGTATCAGCCTTTTTTTCATCCAAACGTTTTCTCATTGTCAAAAAAATGTCACTTGTCCAACGCATTTTAATTGTCACCTTAACCCTTAACTGAAAGATTGGTGTTCAACCTTAGCAATAATTACAATTAATTAAGGTTTTTAGTTGAGATAAAAAAGTCAATGGCACGAGCAGGATTCGAACCCACGATCTTCGGCTTGATACACCGCTGCTCTACCACTTGAGCTATCGTGAACTCGATCCACTCGGACACCAACTTCCCATCTCAACCACATCTTTTGAATTTTCCCTCCTTTTTACCATTTTTCAATCCCGCTCGTGCCATTGACTTTTTTATCTCAACTAAAAACCTTAATTAATTGGTCAAGCGGACCACGAAATTAGTGAACTTAGCAATAATCCATTATATTTAGTGGTCTGATTGACCAAATTACTTCTTTCAATTAATTAATCTTTTTTGTAAGGTTTTGGATGAAATGAAATAGATTAATTAATTGAAATAGCAATAACGTAATATGCCATTTTTTGATCTTATAATTGATAAAACTATAAGTATAATTGTGGTTGATAAAATGGGGGAAATATAGTATATTTTATGTATTAATAAACAAAAAACTTGTAGCAATAACTCTTATATGGCAGGTAATTATACATGGCACCAAAATTTGCACACACTAATTGTTTGTGATATTTCTTTTGTGAAACAGCATGCAATCAAATTTGTGATACCTGCAAAACTTAGGATTAACCAAAGAAAGGAGTAAGGGTTAATTTTTTTGATAGAACTAACAGTTAAATTAATTTAGAAATAAGTTTATTACAAGTACATGTACACAACAAAATAAATTCCCTACATTAAAAATAGTGTCACAAATGCTTCACATCTCTGTGTTAATTACTTACTGATTGGCCATAAATAAATTAAATACACAAATAGAAATTGAGTTAAAAAGTATATACACTTAAACTGGCAACTACATATATACAATTAAATAATAAAATTAGAATTAATCAAATACGCTAGCTTCAAAAGGTCGATAAGCCGTATCATGCTTTCCAGTCCTCAATTTTACCGACTAAATTTGTGAATGAGTTCTGAGTTAATTTTTCATTGGGGAGGTGGTTGATAGTTATAAGGTGGATATTGTTGAGGAGGAGGCCCTGCAGGAGGTCTTGGATACTGCTGATAAGGAGGACCACCACCTTGTGGATATTGGGGATAGCCACCGGAACCAGGATAGCCTTGAGGGGGGTAACCACCCTGTGGCTGGTTTGGGCTAGGAGGTGGGTACTGTGTCTGAGTCGAAGCTGATGGCGCTGTATGGGTCGTCTGGGGGTATCCTGAGGATGGTTGGGGACTCGGTGAACTCCCGGAAGCTTGTGAATAGCCACCACCTCCTCCTGTATTCGAGGGGGCGCCAGTCGTTGTACCTGGGTTTGCATAGTTACCCGGATAATTGCCGGGATACGAATTCTGCCCCTGTGTGTTTGGTTGACTGGTTGGATACGGCTGTCCTGCATACCCTGATGGATAATTCCCTTGTTGGGAATTGACCGAATACCTTCAAAACAATAAGTAAAATTGTCTTTTAAACAATAGAACAGGGACTCATAAATTCACTTAGTTGACTATTTAATTTTTCCTTAAAATAATAATATTTATTATGTGATTCATACCCTCTAGTTAACGACTGTATAATTTATGCGTTAATGAAAGAGAAATTACCCTTGTTGGGAAGGAGGTTGGTATCCACCGGACTGTGGTTGTGGAGGTGGTGGTTGACTGTTAGTCGCTGGGCCAGGACCTGGTGGAGGGCCATACCCACCCTGTTGTTGGGGTGGTGGAGGACCATACCCTTGAGGTGGCGGCCCCTGGGGATATCCAGCTCCTGTATTGTACCCACCTTGCTGTCCTTGAGCCCCCATAGGCGGACCCCCTTGATTTGGAGGCCCAGTGTAGTTCTGTACAAACGTTACATTCAGGAAAGTGTCATCCAATCGCTTAAAAACTCTTTACTTAAGAACCTTAACTAACCTGTGGTGAAGAAACCTGTTGTTGATTTGGATATTGAGCATTAGGATAACTTTGTTGAGGGTTTTGTTGGGGGTAACCCTGGGGTGTTCCTCTATACTGCTGAGGTCCAGTAGGCATACTAGGGCCTAAATTGGACAAAATTCAATGGTAAAATTTGTAGTAGAAATTGTATCTAGTGGGGGAAAATAATAAAGGTTAAAAAAATAAAATACTTTTAGTATATAAATTTACTTATTAATTCAACGAAGGCTATATCATGCTTAAAGATCTGTCACCATTAGAATAAAATGTTAATAAAGAACATGCACATTGAAAGATGTTTGTACATACAAATCAACAATCATTACACAATAATAATAGTTACAATCATGAGAACTTTTATATATATTTAATACAATATGTTTTTAAACTTTGAATATTTAACATACTGAAGTGACAGCCAGTATGTTTCTTTCTTCTTTTCCTTACAATTCTTTCAGAAGATGAAGAGCAATAAATGGGTGAACTGTCAGTTCTAAAAAACAATAAATGTCTGTTGATCTTCACTGTTTACGTCCAGTAAAATTATTTTCAAATTTTTCCCTTCTTTGCCTTGGGACTCTAATGTCATATTCGTAAATCGATTCGAAGTCCAATAATTTAGATGACTTCTTCCTTACCCTTCCGGATCTTGAGACACCGGTTATTTCGAGTTCTAAACAATAAATAGGAGTGTTAATTCAAAACTGAATAAATTCACAAATTACAAATGAAATCTTTTTTTAACTTCCAACACTAACCAGAAGGGGGGGGTGAAAGATTATATATATATATATATTTTCTAGTGTGGAAGTACAATAAAAGTTTGGTCCAAATTCGTGCCCCATCTGCCAGGTCGTTTTTTTGTAAGTTAATAATAATACGTTTAAAAATAAATAATTATATCCTTACGTAAAATATTTTTTTAACAGTTCTCGTAATATATTAGGTTTTTACCAACTCGAAAAAAAACGAAACTTTTTAAATCGTCTTTTTGGACATCCCACGCCCTCCTGGGAGAATTCGAAGTAGAATTAAGCTAGTAAAGCCCT